>NC_052315.1:7755988-8048488 GCF_016432855.1 Salvelinus namaycush
AGTACTATAGGCCAGTTACATACTGTAGCTACTATAGGCCTGTCTCATTCTGTAGCTACTATAGGCCAGCTCATACTGTAGCTACTATAGGCCAGTCTCATTATGTAGCTACTATAGGCCAGTCTCATACTGTAGTTACTATAGGCCAGTCTCATACTGTAGCTACTATAGGCCAGTCTCATACTGTAGCTACTATAGGCCTCTACATACTGTAGCTACTATAGGCCAGTCACATACTGTAGCTACTTTAGGTCAGTCTCATACTGTAGCTACTATAGGCCTCTACATACTGTAGATACTATAGGCCAGTCACATACTGTAGGTACTATAGGCCAGTCACATACTGTAGGTACTATAGGCCAGTCACATACTGTAGCTACTATAGGCCAGTCTCATTCTGTAGCTACTATAGGCCAGTCACATACTGTAGCTACTATAGGCCTCTACATACTGTAGCTACTATAGGCCAGTCTCATACTGTAGCTACTATAGGCCAGTCACATACTGTAGCTACTATAGGCCTCTACATACTGTAGCTACTATAGGCCAGTCTCATACTGTAGTTACTATAGGCCAGTCTCATACTGTAGCTACTATAGGCCAGTCTCATACTGTAGCTACTATAGGCCTCTACATACTGTAGCTACTATAGGCCTCTACATACCGTAGTTACTATAGGCCAGTCTCATACTGTAGTTACTATAGGCCAGTCTCATACTGTAGCTACTATAGGCCATTCTCATACTGTAGCTACTATATGCCAGTCTCATACTGTAGCCACTATAGGCCAGTCTCATACTGTAGCTACTATAGGCCAGTCTCATACTGTAGCTACTATAGGCCAGTCTCATACTGTAGCTACTATAGGCCAGTCTCATACTGTAGCTACTATAGGCCAGTCTCATACTGTAGCTACTATAGGCCAGTCTCATACTGTAGCTACTATAGGCCAGTCTCATACTGTAGCTACTATAGGCCAGTCTCATACTGTAGCTACTATAGGCCAGGCTCATACTGTAGCTACTATAGGCCAGTCTCATACTGTAGCCACTATAGGCCAGTCTCATACTGTAGCTACTATAGGCCAGTCTCATACTGTAGCTACTATAGGCCAGTCTCATACTGTAGCCACTATAGGCCAGTCTCATACTGTAGTTACTATAGGCCAGTCTCATACTGTAGCTACTATAGGCCAGTCTCATACTGTAGCTACTATATGCCAGGCTCATACTGTAGCCACTATAGGCCAGTCTCATACTGTAGCTACTATAGGCCAGTCTCATACTGTAGCTACTATAGGCCAGTCTCATACTGTAGCTACTATAGGCCAGTCTCATACTGTAGCTACTATAGGCCTCTACATACTGTAGCTACTATAGGCCAGTCACATACTGTAGCTACTTTAGGTCAGTCTCATACTGTAGCTACTATAGGCCTCTACATACTGTAGATACTATAGGCCAGTCACATACTGTAGGTACTATAGGCCAGTCACATACTGTAGGTACTATAGGCCAGTCACATACTGTAGCTACTATAGGCCTCTACATACTGTAGCTACTATAGGCCAGTCTCATACTGTAGCTACTATAGGCCAGTCACATACTGTAGCTACTATAGACCTCTACATACTGTAGCTACTATAGGCCAGTCTCATACTGTAGTTACTATAGGCCAGTCTCATACTGTAGCTACTATAGGCCAGTCTCATACTGTAGCTACTATAGGCCTCTACATACTGTAGCTACTATAGGCCTCTACATACCGTAGTTACTATAGGCCAGTCTCATACTGTAGTTACTATAGGCCAGTCTCATACTGTAGCTACTATAGGCCAGTCTCATACTGTAGCTACTATATGCCAGTCTCATACTGTAGCCACTATAGGCCAGTCTCATACTGTAGCTACTATAGGCCAGTCTCATACTGTAGCTACTATAGGCCAGTCTCATACTGTAGCTACTATAGGCCAGTCTCATACTGTAGCTACTATAGGCCAGTCTCATACTGTAGCTACTATATGCCAGTCTCATACTGTAGCCACTATAGGCCAGTCTCATACTGTAGCTACTATAGGCCAGTCTCATACTGTAGCTACTATAGGCCAGTCTCATACTGTAGCTACTATAGGCCAGTCTCATACTGTAGCTACTATAGGCCAGTCTCATACTGTAGCTACTATAGGCCAGTCTCATACTGTAGCCACTATAGGCCAGTCTCATACTGTAGCTACTAAAGGCCAGTCTCATACTGTAGCTACTATAGGCCAGTCTCATACTGTAGCTACTATAGGCCAGTCACATACTGTAGCTACTATAGCCTAGTCACATACTGTAGCTACTATAGGCCAGTCACATACTGTAGCTACTATAGGCCAGTCTCATACTGTAGCTACTATAGGCCAGTCACATACTGTAGCTACTATAGGCCAGTCACATACTGTAGCTACTATAGGCCAGTCACATACTGTAGCTACTATAGGCCAGTCTCATACTGTAGCTACTATATGCCAGTCTCATACTGTAGCCACTATAGGCCAGTCTCATACTGTAGCTACTATAGGCCAGTCTCATACTGTAGCTACTATAGGCCAGTCTCATACTGTAGCTACTATAGGCCAGTCTCATACTGTAGCTACTATAGGCCAGTCTCATACTGTAGCTACTATAGGCCAGTCTCATACTGTAGCTACTATAGGCCAGTCTCATACTGTAGCTACTATAGGCCAGTCTCATACTGTAGCTACTATAGGCCAGTCTCATACTGTAGCTACTATAGGCCAGTCTCATACTGTAGCTACTATAGGCCAGTCTCATACTGTAGCCACTATAGGCCAGTCTCATACTGTAGCCACTACAGGCCAGTCTCATACTGTAGCTACTATAGGCCAGTCTCATACTGTAGCTACTATAGGCCAGTCTCATACTGTAGCTACTATAGGCCAGTCTCATACTGTAGCTACTATAGGCCAGTCACATACTGTAGCTACTATAGGCCAGTCTCATACTGTAGCTACTATAGGCCAGTCACATACTGTAGCTACTATAGGCCAGTCACATACTGTAGCTACTATAGGCCAGTCACATACTGTAGCTACTATAGGCCAGTCACATACTGTAGCTACTATAGGCCAGTCTCATACTGTAGCTACTATAGGCCAGTCTCATACTGTAGCTACTATAGGCCAGTCTCATACTGTAGCTACTATAGGCCAGTCTCATACTGTAGCCACTATAGGCCAGTCTCATACTGTAGCTACTATAGGCCAGTCTCATACTGTAGCTACTATAGGCCAGTCTCATACTGTAGCTACTATAGGCCAGTCTCATACTGTAGCTACTATAGGCCAGTCTCATACTGTAGTTACTATAGGCCAGTCACATACTGTAGCTACTATAGGCCAGTCTCATAATGTAGCTACTATAGGCCAGTCACATACTGTAGCTACTTTAGGCCAGTCTCATAATGTAGCTACTATAGGCCTCTACATACTGTAGATACTATAGGCCAGTCTCATTCTGTAGCCACTATAGGCCAGTCTCATTCTGTAGCCACTATAGGCCAGTCTCATACTGTAGCTACTATAGGCCAGTCTCATACTGTAGCCACTATAGGCCTCTAAATAAGAAAAGCACAGACTTTTTTTCTAAGAGAAATAGAGACACAGACAGTGATTGAGAAGCAGCAATCGGGATTTCAGGAGACCAGGGGAGTCTCTCAAGTAGGATTCAATTTAATTAGATTGAATTAAATGTACCTTGAAAATTGCATCCCATTCGTGTAGGCTATTAGCCTGACAAAAAAACAGTTGAGTTCAACAATAAATAGTTGAGCTTTATGCAACAAGGTCTCCCAGTCAGCCAAAAACACAGAGCGTTTATGGGGCTTTATGCAACAAGATCTCCCAGTCTGCCAAACACACAGAGCGTTTATGGGGCTTTATGCAACAAGGACTCCCAACCAGTCTGCCAAACACACAGAGCGTTTATGGGGCTTTTTGCAACAAGATCTCCCAGTCTTTGTTCTCTTGTGTCACTCATCTCTCTTTCTTTACATTTCTCTCTCTTTTGTTCTCTCCATCCCTCTCCCCCGGATGGCCCTGTCAGAGGTAGACTCGGCACCTCAGTCAGCGCCCAGGCGTTCCCTGGAGGCAACAGGTCTGTTCGTTAAAGAGGGACAAATGTACCATGGGGAGTACTCTTAAAACGGGGTGTGTGTGTCTCCGCCAGTCTGTTCTTTTCTGCTGGTGTGTGTTTCTACGCTGCTGTGCGGAACTGTGTGTGGTGACTGGCAACCCTATAATGCCGCTCCCTCACAAATAATTACCATGGCGGGCAAATTACAGACCCTTTGCCACAACAACGTAATTACAAAAGTGTAGCATTGCTTTCGTTAATTACTATATGCAAAGATGAGTGGGAAGACTACAGCAGTTCAAAGTATGTCAAAGAATATTTGTCTGATTTTCCCACTCAAGGCCAATGTAAACTCTAGTCAGGGATACCCACACCTTAATCATTATGCTTAGTAGTTGTAATCATCATCAGCATACATCATGATGCACACAAAAATAAACTGTACAGTGTTTTCAGACCCCTTGACTTTTTCCACATTTCGTTGCGTTACAGCTTTATTCCAAAATTCATGAAATGAATTGTTTTTCTCATCAATCTACACAGAATACCCAATAATGACAAAGCGAAAACAGGTTCCTCGAAATTTGTGCACATTTATTAACAATAATAAACAAAAATATCTATTTACATAAGTATTCAGACCCTTTGCTATGACACTCGAAATTGAGCTCAGGTGCATCCTGTTTCCATTGATCCTCCTTGAGATATTTCTACAACTTGATTGGAGTCCACCTGTGGTAAATTCAATTGATTGGACATGATTTGGAAAGCCACACACCTGTCTATATAAGGTCCCAAGGCTGACAGAGCATGTCAGAACAAAAACCAAGCCATGAGGTCGAAGGAAATGTCTGTTGGGCTCCGAGACAGGAATGTGTCAAGGCACAGATCTGGGGAAGGGTACCAAAGCAATTCTGCAGTATTCAAGGTCCACAAGAACACAGTGGCCTCCATCATTCTTAAATGGAAGAAGTATGGAACCACCAATAGAGCTGGCTACCAGGCCAAACTGAGCAATCGGGGGAGATGGTCAGGGAGGTGACCAAGAACCCGATGGTCACTCTGATAGAGCTCCAGAGTTCCTCTATGGAGATGGGAGAACCTTACAGACGGACAACCATCTCTGTAGCACTCCACCAATCAGGCATTTATGGTAGAGTGGCCAGACGGAAGCCACTCCTCAGTAAGGCACATGACAGCCGGCTTGGAGTTTGCCATTGGCACCTAAAGGACTCTCAGACCATGATATACAACATTCTCTGGTCTGATGAAACCAATATTGGACTCTTTGGCCTGAATGGAAAACCTGGCACCATCTGTACGGTGAAGCATGGTGGTGGCAGCATGTTTTTCAGCGGCAGAGACAGTGAGACTAGTCAGAGAGATCCTTGATAAAAACCTGCTCCAGAGAGCTCAGGACCTCAGACTGGGTCGAAGGTTCACCTTCCAACAGGACAACAACCCTAAGCACACAGCCAAGACAACGCAGGAGTGGCTTCGGGACAAGTCTCTGATTGTCCTTGAGTGACCCAGCCAGAGCCCGGACTTGAACCCGATCGAACATCTCTGGAGAGACCTGGAAATAGCTGTGCAGCAACGCCCCCCATCTAACCTGACAGAGCTTGAGAGAATCTGCAGAGAAGAATGGGAGAAACTCCCAAAATACAGGTGTGCCAAGCTTGTAGCGTCATACCCAATAAGACTCGAGGGTGTAATCGCTGCCAAAGGTGCTTCAACAAAGTACTGAGTAAAGGGTCTGAATACTTATTTAAATGTGATATTTTAGTTGTTGTTTTCTTATACATCTGCACACATTTCTAATACCAGTTTTTGCGTTGTCATTATGGAGGATTGTCTATGGATTGATGAGGGGAAAAAACAGTTTAATCAATTTTAGAATAAGACTAACGTAACAGAATGTGAAAAAAGTCAAGGGGTCTGAATAATTTCCGAATGCACTGTATATGTAGAAAAGCTTCTGCAATTCCAACATGAACTCAAATAATAATTTTGAATAAATAACTTTGGATTTATTTGACATAAATACTGTATTTATTTGACATATATACTGTATTTTCAAAGCAACGAGTGAAATCTGCAAAGATTCATTCACTTGTCCTGTTCAGCTCCTATGACAGTGGCGTCTATCTACAGGCCAACCATCTGAAATGAAGACATACCAAAGCGAACACATTCTGACATTTTTTTTTTTTTTGCCACTGAAGATGTATATAAACATACTGCATCATTCTGATTTCTCATGTCAGAAACAAACAAAAAAAGCTTTGACCTTGGTCAATGTTGGTGATAGAGCTTGTATCCTGGTAGGAATAAAAGCCTGGACATGTTTAGGACTGGAAGGCAATATGGTGGCGACTCCTGCTTCAATGTGTTTTAACACTGAGTACTGCCTCCGGATAGACATTAGCTATAAAAAGCCTTGCTCTCTCCTCCTCCCTCAACTGTCTTAGAGGTGTAGCCAAACTGTGCATCAGGAGGGTATGAGGGAAGGCCCACAGATTGTTAGAAGAGAAAGCGAGTATGTGTAATAATGTGGTTGGTGCTTATACTGTATTTGTCCTAGTGTGTAATACGCATGTGTGAACTGAAATGTGCAAATCCCAACTCTACCTGAGACACCCTCGGACAGTGGCGTCACGGCCAGGCTCTGCCATATGGCTCCAGGGTCACCGTTGATTAGGGCAGGGTGGGTAATTCCAGTCCTCGAGGGCCTGATTGGTGTCAGTTTTGCCCCAGCCCCAGGTAACACACCTGACTCCAATAATCACCTAATCATGATCTTCAGTTTAGAATGCAATTTGATTAATCAGCTGTGTTTGCTAAGGATGGAGAAAATGTTTGACACAAATCAGGCCCTCGAGTTGCCCACCCCTGCATTAGGGTGACGTGCCTTGCCCAAAGGCAATGCACCTTGTTGATTTAGGGATTCGAACTAGCAACCTTGCAATTACTGGCCCAACGCTCTAACGGCTACCTGCCGACGTGTCTGTGTATGCGTGTGTGCGTGCCACAGAGGTTCTGTTGAAGTGCATTGGACCAAAGAGGCCTTTTCTACCCTCAAGGTCAGAGCTATAATAAGGTTTAATGGCTACAGGAAAATAAATTAGTGTAAGTCGTCAATGTACTATAGTGCTGCACAAAGGAAACAACCATTACACTGTAAAGCATACTGTCAGTGACATGAGATGAAATTCTACATAATAGGTTACACAATACTACACACCGGGCTGCTGAGGGGAGGAGCTAATGGAAGGGAACCCATGTGTTTCATATATTTGATACCATTCCACCTATTCCGGTCCAGCCAATACCATGAGCATCTCCTCCCAAATTAAGGTGCAACCAGCCTCCTGTGGTAACACACAATATGTGACTGCTAATGAAGGGAATTTATCAAGTTCTTGTGACTTGCACTGCCCCTTCTGTATGAACTCATGATAACATGTTACAATTCACACTAAGCTTGTTCCTCAGTCTTTTCTGAATCTGTATATATTGGGACAAATAAACATCAAATCCATCTTGGCCCATACATTTGTCAAGTCCTTTTCATTTTAGCTGGAATTTTAAAACATTTTTTTACATTTTTTTTAAATGTAAAGCAAAATTGAAGCCATAGTTCATAATTAAGCACCTGAAACACATGGGAGAAAAAAAAGCAGCTTACGACGTAATTCCATTTAGTAAATTAGGCAATGTTTGTGCCCGGGCACGATGCACGCACTTTAACAAGATGAAAAGGTGGAGGCAGAGGGATATTTTAGAGGCAGAGAGAGAGTTAATGAGGAGACAACTGGACCAGAGACCAAAGGATGGGTGCAAGTGAACCACATTAAAAAGTACAGTCTAGGCACCTCCTGATTGCTTAGTACGTAGGTACAAAATGTAATCCGTAACCAAAGAGTGATAGAACATCCCAACATTTGGAAATTGTTCCCTCTCCTCATCTCATTTTATGTGACCTAGCTAATATGGCAATTCACAAGCTGACTAGGTCAGGATCCTGTCACCGGTCAGCGATCACAAAGGAAAGAAGGAAGACGTTTTATGGTTCCAATCAAGATTGGATTTCTAAAAAAAGTTGGTATAAGACGGCAGTTACAAGCTGTAGTGCCACGCCCTGTCTCTGTCCGTACACCTCGGCTGTCCATCTCTGTCGGTCCATGGCCCTCAGACAAGTACGTCTAATAAAAGACTAGCCTCCATTGATTTTACTGCACAGTTGAGGATACAGGGTGTTGTGGTCCCTTGTTTACCTAGGCGACTGGACAGCAGATAAGCCCTTCTCTTCCTCTTGACAGGGGGAGGGAGGGAAGCATGGAAAAGGAGGGATGGGATGGGGGGAGGCTAGAGAGTGGAGATGCGAGGGGCTTTGGAGGTGGAGGAGTGGAGAGTGGGGTTGGAGATAGAGAAGAGTGGAAAAGGGAGTTGGAAAAGAGTGGTGAGTTGGGTTGGAGGTGGAGAAAAGAAGGGTGGAGAGTTGGGTTGGAGGTGGAGAAGAGAAGAGTGGAGAGTTGGGTTGGAGGTGGAGAAGAGTGGAGAGAGTAAGGTTGGAGGTGGAGAAGAGTGGGTTGGAGATATAGAAGAGTGGAGAGGGGGAAAAGAGTGGAGAGTGGTTTGGAGGTGGAGAAGAGTGGAGAGGGGGGTTGGAGGTGGAGAAGTGTGTTGAGCACTAGTAACCGACCCAATCGATAATTAGATAATAGATATGTCAAGTTAAGATATCAAGTTAAGATGTCGAGTTAAATTCTATACTCAGGAAAAAACACGAGAGAAGGGAGGAATGGAGAGAGCGCTCGAGGGCCAACACACAAAGAAGTGACGAGCGCTTTTTCCAAATGCATGGAGTAAAGCTCACTGCTTCGGATGAATTCATATAGGTGACGTTTCAATGGGAGATGTGGTGTTGGGTCTGAGTTTCAACCGAGACAAACAGAGAAAGGAGTAACGAAACTGTATTAAAACAATCTAGCAAGTCCTTTCTATTGGAGGTGCATGAAAACCCAGTGATAAGCATCTCAGTCTTGTCACTTCAGGGGGTTGGCAAAATAGACATCTAGGCCAGGAGCTGAGAGAGAGAGAGTACTGTAGCTATATGGGAAGAGGCTCCTTTATGGAGTAGGAGACATCTAGGCCAGGAGCTGAGAGAGAGAGTACTGTAGCTATATGGGAAGAGACTCCTTTATGGAGTAGGAGACCCTCTAGGCCAGGAGCTGAGAGAGAGAGTACTGTAGCTATATGGGAAGAGACTCCTTTATGGAGTAGGAGACCCTCTAGGCCAGGAGCTGAGAGAGAGAGTACTGTAGCTATATGGGAAAAGACTCCTTTATGTCACATCAGTAGCCGGCAGCCAACAATAAAGTAGAAACTAAAACCATACAGAAACTGATGATGTAAAATTATATTTTTTTGTACAAGCTGGCATTATAACATCCCTTCAGTTAAAATGTGATTTTATTTGATTTATGGGATCAAACTTGTTTTAGCCTGCCATAAGAAGGTAATGACTTTAACAGTTCCTTTTTACAACTTAAATTGCTCAGTTCAACTTAACCATGCGCTTCTACGGTACACAGTCTGAGGAGATCTGAGGTGAAAAGGATGTTCATAAGATACCTGGTGACATTTGTGACATGTTGCAAACTTGCCACACCACCCCAAATCCTTTCCCCCCCACTCCCTGTACCTGTCCCAACTACTGCAGAATGCGGCCCTGCCTGGCCCTAGGCCTCTCGGGAAGAGGGCCTGTCATGCCAAATAGTGTCCCCCTGCGTCACAATGGGATTCGATGAGTTCTAGCTACTGTTGCTAGGGCTGTTGCTAGAACTTGCAAAATTCTGACCGGATTACATCATGAACCAAAGTAGCCGTTGCTATGCTGGTTGCTTGGCTCTATTTACCTCGTAGCGGTCACGAAGGAAGGAGGACACGGGCAGTTCTAGTTCTTTTTCACCTCAGAAACGCTCGCGCAGTCCACGCAAAATTATTACCTCAGAATTGCTCTCCAAGGACTGTGTTTTCGACGGTGACAACCTGCTGACTACCTGCTGACTACCTGCTGAGCTCCTGTATCAACTGCTCTTTGCCATCTGAGTGCCTTCCTCTCCCCTGGATCCCAGGAGCCAAGCACCTGTCTGACAGTTCCACACAATTCGAAATGACAGGTTAAGTGGCTTACCTCTCCTCTGGGCCCCCGCTAATACAAGAGGCAAAGAACCTGCTGGAATCTCAAATGCTCCTCATGCTTTCTGCATGAGGGGAAGGAGGCTGGTGGATGGCAGGGGTCCTGGTGCTGATGTAGTGGGGGTGGAGGAGAGAAGGGGAGGTGGAGGATGGACATGCCAGGGGGAAAGGGAGAGGGTGGAGACCTGCCCTTATTGATCGCTCTCAATATTGCAGTGACACACTCCAGACATGACACATGACACACTCTCCTCTCACAGAGACTAGTCAGCTCTCACAACACCACATACCAGATATCTCCATCCAGTCTACTGGCCAAACTGAGGTTGAACCAATGGGTCGGATGTTTCTCCTTTTTTTCGATCGTGTGGTGGTGTAATTACAAGGAGCATTTGATGGCATCTTGACGGGTGCTCTGAGGTCTTGCCGGAGCATGTCGCCGGGTCAAACACAAAAGCAAACACATAGATGAAACATCGGTCTGGATCCCTCCAGGTCGGCCTGAGATGCTACCATCTCAAATCACTGATATCTTGTTCA
Source organism: Salvelinus namaycush (assembly GCF_016432855.1). Taxonomy (NCBI): domain Eukaryota; kingdom Metazoa; phylum Chordata; class Actinopteri; order Salmoniformes; family Salmonidae; genus Salvelinus; species Salvelinus namaycush. Next base: position 7,766,869 of record NC_052315.1, read on the forward strand.
AATCAGAATTTCAAGAGCCACGATTAACAATCTTTGATGATTGTTCAAAGACAAAAAGCAAGAAAGTTAAAATTCTAGGATCAAACCAGGTATATCTGGGCTTACCATGTGTGTTGTGTGAGGACTTTGATGGATAGTTGAGTGAGAAATAAAACGTGTTGAAGGAATGGTGACATGAAACACCTTCCATCCATGGCTGGTCTGTGTAAATGTTTGTTAAGTGACACATTTTTACAGTTTTACAAGTGTATACCGACAGAGGGAAATCCTGGTAATCACATCTAAGCGGTGCGTAAATCTCCTGAGATGCAGATTGTCTGTTATTATTAAAGGCTTTACACCTGTATGAAGAGAATTAAACCCTATCACTTTATGTAATATTGATGATTATGATGCAATGGGGAATGTAGCAATGGGGAATGTAGCAATGGGGAATGTAACAATGGGGAATGTAACAATGCACAGTGTGTTTATGACTATTCGATAAACTTCCACATGAAGGTAGATAGACATGGAGTTGACCCTTGTGGTTATAATGGCATGGGGCCAATTATGGGGTAACATTTGTCTATATTTGTATATACAGTATACAACCTGCAATAGTTTTCCCCCTATGTTAACAGTGGTTTTCAATTCCAATTCAAGGAATAATGCCTTTCAGGTAAAATTCCTTGAAACTCCAACATGTATTCTTTCTCAAACACGAAGGGAGTTTTAGTAATCTATAATTAAAGGAAATAGAGGGACTAACAGTACAGATAGATAGCAATAAAAACTGTACCATAAAGGCACAGAATAAGTTAGAGGAAAAACTAAAAGAAATGGAGGCACTTATTCAAGAAAGATCAAGTGTAATATATTATTTTTTTAAAGCAAACTGGATGGAATATGGGGAAAAATGCACACATTTTTATTCAATCTTCAACATAGAAATGCTACCAATTTTTTTTCCTGAAACTTGTTACAAATGACAGAGTCATCCATGATTCACCAAACAATAAAAGCAAAGTACTTTAAGCCATATATTTTCGTTTCAGTCTCCCCCATCTCCACTAACCGAATATAATTATAAGGATTTTTTCCCCCTATTAATAATGTACAATTAACAGCTGTAGAAAGACTAATGTGAAGGCCAAATTACAGAAGAGGAACTTCTTGACGCAATTAAAGCCTTTAAGTTCGGGAAAACTCCAGGACTGGATGAAATACCAGTTGAGGTACACTAAACTTTTTTTAGGTACTCAGAGGACAGTTATTAGCATGTTTTAACCACGCCTATAAAAATGGTAGATTATTTACATTTACATTTAAGTCATTTAGCAGACGCTCTTATCCAGAGCGACTTACAAATTGGTGCATTCACCTTATGATATCCAGTGGAACAACCACTTTACAATAGTGCATCTAAATCTTTTAAGGGGGGGGGGGGGGGGGGGTAGAAGGATTACTTTATCCTATCCTAGGTATTCCTTAAAGAGGTGGGGTTTCAGGTGTCTCCGGAAGGTGGTGATTGACTCCGCTGACCTGGCGTCGTGAGGGAGTTTGTTCCACCATTGGGGTGCCAGAGCAGCGAACAGTTTTGACTGGGCTGAGCGGGAACTGTACTTCCTCAGAGGTAGGGAGGCGAGCAGGCCAGAGGTGGATGAACGCAGTGCCCTTGTTTGGGTGTAGGGCCTGAAACACCGCACGTCACGAGCCTGAGACACTCTGCCAGACACATAACACATTCAGCTCCCATTCCCCCCTCCTTTATAGCAGACGCCTGAAACAAGTTTCTAAAGACAGTTGACATCTAGTGGAAGCCTTAGGAAGTGCAACTTGACCCCATAGACACTGTGTATTCGGTAGGCCAAGCTTTGAAAAACTACAAACCTCAGATTTCCTACTTCTTGGTTGGATTTTTCTCAGGTTTTTGCCTGCCATATGAGTTCTGTTTTACTCACATACATCATTCAAACAGTTTTAGAAACGTCAGAGTGTTTTCTATCCAATACTAGGATATTGGATAGAGGCACACCTGTTAATTGAAATGTTAATTGAAATGCATTCCAGGTGACTACCTAATGAAGCTGGTTGAGAGAATCTCAAGTGTATGCAAAGCTGTCAGAGGGGAAAAAGGGTGGCTACTTTGAAGAATCTCAAATATAAAATATATTTAGACTTATTTAACACTTTTTTGGTTACTACATGATCCCATATGTGTTATTTCATAGTTATGATGTCTTCACTATTATTCTACAATGTAGAAAATAGTCCAAATAAAGAAAAACCCTTGAATGAGTAGGTGTGTCCAAACTTTTGACTGGTAAAATCAATAATTAAAGAGCTATCCAATCATAAGGGGATAGTGCTTGTTTCTCAGTGTTCGAACATAATATTTTTTGTCGCATACACATATTTAGCAGATGTTATTGCGGGTGTAGTGAAATGCTTGTGTTCCTATCTCCAGCAGTGCAGTAATATGAACAAAATACTGCAAAGTTGTTTCGGAGCTAGAAGCAGAGCTGCCATGTCTGTCGGCACCATGTCAGTGTATAAACTGTTCTGTACACTCAGATGTTCACAGAGTTCAACCCTCTCTCCTCAATGAAAACAGAGGCTCTTCTGTCGCAGGAACGACAAATCGAGGATAGCGATTTAAGCATATAGTACACTTTGTGTATGTGTGTGTGTGTGTGAGAGAGAGTGAGAGTAGGAGTGAGAGAGACAGAAAATGGAAACCCACGCACCAGCCTGCGTGGCCAGCTCCAGCATGTGGCATTTGCCCGCCAGACAGTCCCCCTGCTGGGGCACGAGCAGGCGCCTAGTCTCACATTTATCCCAACAGACACTCGACAGGACAGGAATAAGCCTTAGAAGTACACATTACACTGGGGACAGATATCATGGTAGACAGTTGGAGCAATGAGGGTGTGGAAGAGATGCAGATATTTCAAGTAAAAAACAGATTGCTGTGTTTGCTTTATAGCAGGATGTTACTTTGTATCAACAAGGAGTGGTGGAAACAATTGTTCACATTAAAGTGGGCCATATAAAGTAAATTCAGGCATAGGCTTGTACTCCGGTGGAGTGATTCTATGAAAAGTTAAACTGCCAGAAATCAAAATGGCATTTGAAAATGTTATAAACTTTGACATTATAGTGAATGTATGTTTTAGTGTGAACCAATTAATGAACACAGACAATTAAAATTCTGTAGCATACCGAAACATTATCACTGTGTGCTGGCGAAAATATATGTTTGTTAGTCTGTATTCATGAATGTACGTACAATTTGCACATTCACTCAACATGTACAGTGCACAGTGCATTTGCAAACATTTCTAAAATATATTTTTTGCTTTGACATTATGGGGTATTGTGTGTAGACTGATAAGAGGAAAGAAATTGTGTAATCAATTTTAGAATAAGGCTGTAACGTTACAAAATGTGGAAAAAGTCAAGGGGTCTGAATTCTTTCTAATATTGAGTTGCACCGCCTTTTGCCCACAGAACAATCTCAATTCTTGAAGACATGGACTCTACAAGGTGTCGAAAGCGATCCACAGGAATGCTGACCCATATTGACTCCAATGCTTCCCACAGTTGTGTCAAGTTGACTGGTAGTGGCTCTCTACTCCGAATAGCTCATTCCATCTCATCCCACAGGTCCTCAATTGGATTGAAATCTGGTGACTGGGCAGGCCACTGCAGTAAGTTGAATTTACTGTCATGTTTCTGGAACCATTCCTGGACAATCCTAGCCTTGTGGCATTGGGCATTATCCTGCTGAATAAATTAATTCACAGATGGATACGCAGCTGCCATGAAGGGATGCACCTGATTGGCAATGATGTTCAGACATCCTGTGGCATTTAAATGTTGCTCCGCTTTTGGCATGAAAACACACCATCACATCACCAGCCTGCAATGTTGACACGCGGCATGATGGCTGCATGTACTCTTGTACATGCATCCATCCTAGTCCTCCCATCAGCATCAAACAGCAGGAACCGGGTTTCATCAGACCAGGAAATGTTTTTCCAATTCTCGTGTCCAATGTTTTTGTGCCTTAGCCCACTGCAATTGCAGTTTCTTGTTTTTTTGCTGCTATACACCATTTGTGTCAAGGTACGACGAGTTCTTTTATGGGTCTTTGGGAACTAATGTGGTTCTGCACAATTCGTGTCAGCCTCCTTTGTCCTCTTTCATCAATGACTCGTTTTTGACCACTGGCCTGCCTTTGGCTGGATGTCTTTTGGGTGGTGGACCATTCTTGATACACATGGGAAACTTTGAGTGTGAAAAACCCAGCAGCTTTGCAGTTCTTAATACAGACTGGTGCACCTGGCACCTACTACCAAATATCAGGCACTTAAATCTGTTCTTGCCCATTCAACATACACAATCCATGTCTCAGTTGTCTCAAGGCTTAAAAATCCATCTTTAGCCTGTGTCCTCCCCTTCATCTACAGTACACAGATTGAAGTGGATTTACAGTAACAGGTGATATCAATAAGAGGTCATAGTTTTAACCTGAATTAACAAGGCCAGTTTAAGTAATGGCAAGAGCAGGTGTTCCTAATGTTTTGTAGACTCCGAGTACAGTAGCCTATTCAGCATAATTCCATTCTCTGTAAATTAGGTCTGTCAAGAGATTTAAAACAATCAAGTTAATTGCAGGATTTGCTGTGATAAATCGCGATCAATCGCAAATTCAGAATTTTCTCAGATCGAGTTGGAATTTTAGACAATGCGATTAAAAAGAATTAGTGCCTAAATTTAAAAAAAGTAAACTCAAGTTAACTGATTAACTCTGAGAGCCCTACTGTAAGTATAAATTGAGTCAGACTGTAATTATTTGGTCTATGTGTGCGCTTCATGCAATTACACTGTAGGCTATGTTTGTTCTAAAAAGCTATATCAACTCACCATGGAACATGCTAGTGCCCCAGCACTAGTTTGTCAATGCTTAAATCATTCACCCACTGAATCATGCTAGCGGTGACATACTGTAATTTAACCCTTGTGATTGGAGGTCAAACAACAAGGGCTTTTCAGCGACTGTCAACCTTTTCAAAGATATCCGTGGAGTCATTAGGGTCACTGACTGCCCAAATACTGTAGCTCCAACAACTACCCCTCTCTCTCCTATCATCCTAATAGTTCGAACAACTACCCCTCTCTCTCCTATCATCCTAATAGCTCCAACAACTACCCCTCTCTCTCCTATCATCCTAATAGTTCGAACAACTATCCTCTCTCTCCTATCATCCTAATAGCTCCAACAACTACCCCTCTCTCTCCTATCATCCTAATAGTTCGAACAACTATCCTCTCTCTCCTATCATCCTAATAGCTCCAACAACTACCCCTCTCTCTCCTATCATCCTAATAGCTCCAACAACTACCCCTCTCTCTCCTATCATCCAAATAGCTCCAACAACTATCCTCTCTCTCCTATCATCCTAATAGCTCCAACAACTACCCCTCTCTCTCCTATCATCCTAATAGCTCCAACAACTACCGCTCTCTCTCCTATCATCCTAATAGCTGGAACAACTACCCCTCTCTCTCCTATCATCCAAATAGTTCGAACAACTACCCCTCTCTCTCCTATCATCCTAATAGCTCCAACAACTACCCCTCTCTCTCCTATCATCCTAATAGCTCCAACAACTACCCCTCTCTCTCCTATCATCCTAATAGCTCCAACAACTACCCCTCTCTCTCCTATCATCCAAATAGCTCCAACAACTACCCCTCTCTCTCCTATCATCCAAATAGCTCCAACAACTACCCCTCTCTCTCCTATCATCCAAATAGCTCCAACAACTACCCCTCTCTCTCCTATCATCCAAATAGCTCCAACAACTACCCCTCTCTCTCCTATCATCCAAATAGTTCCAACAACTATCCTCTCTCTCCTATCATCCTAATAGCTCCAACAACTATCCTCTCTCTCCTATCATCCTAATAGCTCCAACAACTATCCTCTCTCTCCTATCATCGAAATAGTTCGAACAACTATCCTCTCTCTCCTATCATCCTAATAGCTCCAACAACTATCCTCTCTCTCCTATCATCGAAATAGTTCGAACAACTATCCTCTCTCTCCTATCATCCTAATAGCTCCAACAACTACCCCTCTCTCTCCTATCATCCTAATAGCTCCAACAACTATCCTCTCTCTCCTATCATCCTAATAGCTCCAACAACTACCCCTCTCTCTCCTATCATCCTAATAGCTCCAACAACTATCCTCTCTCTCCTATCATCCTAATAGCTCCAACAACTACCCCTCTCTCTCCTATCATCCTAATAGCTCCAACAACTACCCCTCTCTCTCCTATCATCCTAATAGCTCCAACAACTACCCCTCTCTCTCCTATCATCCTAATAGCTCCAACAACTACCCCTCTCTCTCCTATCATCCAAATAGCTCCAACAACTACCCCTCTCTCTCCTATCATCCAAATAGCTCCAACAACTACCCCTCTCTCTCCTATCATCCTAATAGCTCCAACAACTACCCCTCTCTCTCCTATCATCCTAATAGCTCCAACAACTACCCCTCTCTCTCCTATCATCCAAATAGCTCCAACAACTACCCCTCTCTCTCCTATCATCCAAATAGCTCCAACAACTACCCCTCTCTCTCCTATCATCCAAATAGCTCCAACAACTACCCCTCTCTCTCCTATCATCCAAATAGCTCCAACAACTACCCCTCTCTCTCCTATCATCCAAATAGCTCCAACAACTACCCCTCTCTCTCCTATCATCCAAATAGCTCCAACAACTACCCCTCTCTCTCCTATCATCCTAATAGCTCCAACAACTACCCCTCTCTCTCCTATCATCCAAATAGCTCCAACAACTACCCCTCTCTCTCCTATCATCCAAATAGCTCCAACAACTACCCCTCTCTCTCCTATCATCCTAATAGCTCCAACAACTACCCCTCTCTCTCCTATCATCCTAATAGCTCCAACAACTACCCCTCTCTCTCCTATCATCCTAATAGCTCCAACAACTACCCCTCTCTCCTATCATCCTAATAGCTCCAACAACTACCCCTCTCTCTCCTATCATCCTAATAGCTCCAACAACTACCCCTCTCTCTCCTATCATCCAAATAGCTCCAACAACTACCCCTCTCTCTCCTATCATCCTAATAGCTCCAACAACTATCCTCTCTCTCCTATCATCCTAATAGCTCCAACAACTACCCCTCTCTCTCCTATCATCCTAATAGCTCCAACAACTACCCCTCTCTCTCCTATCATCCTAATAGCTCCAACAACTACCCCTCTCTCTCCTATCATCCTAATAGCTCCAACAACTACCCCTCTCTCTCCTATCATCCTAATAGCTCCAACAACTACCCCTCTCTCTCCTATCATCGAAATAGTTCGAACAACTACCCCTCTCTCTCCTATCATCCTAATAGCTCCAACAACTACCCCTCTCTCTCCTATCATCCTAATAGCTCCAACAACTACCCCTCTCTCTCCTATCATCGAAATAGTTCGAACAACTATCCTCTCTCTCCTATCATCCAAATAGCTGGAACAACTATCCTCTCTCTCCTATCATCCAAATAGCTGGAACAACTATCCTCTCTCTCCTATCATCCAAATAGCTGGAACAACTATCCTCTCTCTCCTATCATCCAAATAGCTCCAACAACTACCCCTCTCTCTCCTATCATCCTAATAGCTCCAACAACTATCCTCTCTCTCCTATCATCCTAATAGCTCCAACAACTACCCCTCTCTCTCCTATCATCCTAATAGCTCCAACAACTACCCCTCTCTCTCCTATCATCCTAATAGCTCCAACAACTACCCCTCTCTCTCCTATCATCCTAATAGCTCCAACAACTACCCCTCTCTCTCCTATCATCCTAATAGCTCCAACAACTACCCCTCTCTCTCCTATCATCGAAATAGTTCGAACAACTACCCCTCTCTCTCCTATCATCCTAATAGCTCCAACAACTACCCCTCTCTCTCCTATCATCCTAATAGCTCCAACAACTACCCCTCTCTCTCCTATCATCGAAATAGTTCGAACAACTATCCTCTCTCTCCTATCATCCAAATAGCTGGAACAACTATCCTCTCTCTCCTATCATCCAAATAGCTGGAACAACTATCCTCTCTCTCCTATCATCCAAATAGCTGGAACAACTATCCTCTCTCTCCTATCATCCAAATAGCTGGAACAACTATCCTCTCTCTCCTATCATCCTAATAGCTGGAACAACTATCCTCTCTCTCCTATCATCCTAAAAGGAGAGAGAGAGTGTGCGTGTGTGTGTGTGTGTGTGAATGTTTGCGTGCGTACACGTGTGTGCCTAAAATGGCCGAAGTGGCAGCGGGGGATGATTGCTGTTATCCTCTTTATTCATCAGACTCCATCGCACATCATTTCCCAGGCTAATTATTATATGATGTGCTTTGTTGAGAGAGGAGTGCTTTGTGGCTGTAAAATACAGAAATGTTAATTCAATAGGAAAAATTTCTAAGCTATATCTCCCGTCATGGCATACAACAACAAGTACAAACACAAGGGTTATTTATTAAAACACCCAGCATGCATCTTTTACTGTCAGTATTCCTTTGTTACCTTACCTAATACGTTTACGTTTGTATGCCTTATTAGCTCTCTGGATATGTGAGAATCGGTTCAAAATTAGTGTATTGCATGTTTTTGTTGTTGTTGGTGTGTGAATAAATTCCCTATTTGAATGTGTAAAGGATTCTAGATGTCTCCCTTTGACACACTGTCTATCTGAGGCAGGGCTTGAAGGGTGGGATCAACAGTCTCTTTGGTTGCGTTCCAATTGGCACCCTTTTCAGCCATGGGCCCTGGTCAAAAAGTGTGCACTAAATCGGGAATAGGGTGCCATTTGGGATACAGCCTTTTGTATATTGTATTTTCCCCCAGGTGACCAGTGGTGTCTACTTATCAGCAAGGTGCTTCCCTCTTTGATGCCTGGCCTGGCGTCCATCCATCACTCTGCCCTAGACACAGACAGACAGACAGACAGACAGACAGACAGACAGACAGACAGACAGACAGACAGACAGACAGACAGACAGACAGACAGACAGACAGACAGACAGACAGACAGACAGACAGACAGACAGACAGACAGACAGACAGACAGACAGACAGACAGACAGACAGACAGACAGACAGACAGACAGACAGACAGACAGACAGACAGACAGACAGACAGACAGACAGACAGACAGACAGACAGACAGACAGACAGACAGGGCAGGCAGGCAGGCAGGCAGGCAGGCAGGCACGCACTCTCTCTCTCTGTGATGCATGGCCTGGTGTCCATCCATCACTCAGCCCTCTACACACAGACAGACACACAGACAGACACACACGCACGCACACACACTCTCTCTCTGTGATGCCTGACATGGCATCTATCCATCACTCAGCCCTCTACACACACACACAGACACACACTCTCTGTGATGCCTGACATGGCGTCTATCCATCACTCAGCCCTCTACACACACACACAGACACACACTCTCTCTCTCTGTGATACCTAACATGGCTTCTATCCATCACTCAGCCCTCTACACTAGCTACTCACAAAACACACACTTTCATGCAAATATATATAGGCCTTGCAGAAATATCAGACGGTAGAAAATTATATTCATGAGCAATGTAATGACATTTTTATAAATATTGCAGAGACATGATATTCTTTGATGTCAGGGTGTTCCACACGCACACACACACACACACACACACACACACACACACACACACACACACACACACACACACACACACACACACACACACACACACACACACACACACACACACACACACACACACACAGCATTATAATCAAATGATCTTTAAAGTAACCGTCTGCTCAAACACACATACCAATCTGCAGATTTGATTGTAGCGATCAGACACGGTACGGCATCTTTAACTGATTTAGACATCATTTAATTGAAGGATCCACTGATTAGATAAAAAAAAAAAAAGACATTTCATCATATTCAGATTCTTAAATATCTCAGCTTTTTATAAGACCACCAACAGGGAAAATAAAGGCTGGCTTAGTTAAAGAACACCGTTTAACTTGTGATGAGTTCACCTCCTCCTCTCAGCATCCTATTAGAAACCACCAGGATGAGAAGATGCCAGTAGGCACTGTTAACAGGTCTTCTGTCGTAATTGATTTAGACATTCAAACATCCGAGATCTGATAATGGAACATATTTTTGTGCATTTACGATTTAAAAAAAATCAAATCGAAAAATGTTTTTGTCACATGTGCCCGAAATACAACAGGTGTAGACCTTACAGTGAAATGTTTACTTACAAGGTATTCGGCGCATGTGACAATTTTCTTTTAAATTTGATTTATGACAAAAAAATGCATTATTGCACAAAAATATGTTCCATTATCAGATCTCCAATAAGTGTGAAAATGTGATAATTAACATAAAATAAGATGAATCCACATTGCCTTTTCAACAATGTTTGAATGTCTGATTCAATTACGACAGAAGATCGTTAATAGTGCCTACTGGCACCTTCTCATCCTGGTGGTTTCTAATAGGATGCTGAGAGGAGGAGGTGAACTCATCTCATCACAAGTTAAACAATGTTGTTAAATTAATTAACAATTAACACTAAGGCAAATTAATGTTCATTGCGTTTTGAGGGGGCGTAGGGAGATCTGAATGACCCCTCATCCCGCGCCTCCCTCGCTGCTGTAGGAGGGAGGTAAGCTGCAGACTCTAGTAACATCCATATATCTGGCCCATTGCTGCTCTGCTGATGTGGACCCTAAATAAACTGGTACATTTTAGCAGATGTAATCAGGAAAGATGTGGCTGACCTGATGAGGGAAATTAGTCCAGTCTATCTAGCAAGGTGAAACAGTCACCAAACTGTTGCTGGCTCCCTTTCAGAATGAGGCGAGAGAGATTTTCTTTGTTGTGTTTCCCATACTATTACACCTATTTCTCATATCTTCCTCTCTCTCTCATCCCTCTCTTTTTATCTGGCAACACAAATCCCACAACAGTTGTGTGCACAGAAGGCTGGGCGATGGCAGAGTGACAGCTGGCTTTGGTGAAATCAGAGGAGGGACACCTCTTATATCAGGCCACTGTATTTTTATTACATGTTTTATTTAACCTTTATTTAACCAGAACAAATTCTTATTCACAATGACAGTCTACACCGGCCAAACCCGGCCGAAGCTGGGCCAATTGTGCGCCGCCCTATGGGACTCCCAATTACGGCCGGTTGTGATACAGCCTAGAATCGAACCAGGTTGTCTGTAGTGACGCCTCTAGCACTGAAATGCGGTGCCGTAGACTGTCTGCACAGCCACAGAGATAGAAACAGATACAAAACAGAAGCCCTTGCAGGACACTATAGACAGAACTCACCTTAGGAAAGACCGGTAGAGTGCAGAAACGTTTGTTTTTATAAGTAACTAGTTCAAACAATAGCCCAGCACAATACATCCTCTACCACTGTTGAGCTACACACTGATGCTATGTCTGTAATCATAATTGGCAAGTCAAGTGTTGACAACTGCACAAGTTTGTGTATAAAGTCACATTAATTCCTGTCTACATTACTGAGATGTTGTTTTACCATAGTGCGGCATTAGTTGTATTATTTAAGATAGACATATCTTTTCTTACTAAAGCCCCGCAAAGCACTAACATCCCTCTTAATATTCCCCAGCAAACCTGGCATTTGTCTTGACGGAGAGCCGGTCCGCCAACGGTAATTGGGTGGAAAAAATTTGAGCATCAATTCTAAAAGGCTGCCGACGCCAAAGGTGACGAGCCGTCTTCAACAATGCCCCCCCCCCCCCCCCCACATCATTCTCTCTCTCTTGGTTTTCCACAATATATTATGTATAATTTATGACGTTTCAGCAGAATCTTTAATACAGAGCTGACTTGACGTGGTTTGGTATATGGTGCATATATTATTATACATGGTATAATGCAGGCTTGGACGCTGATTGTGCTGCTGCTCCTCTAGCTGATCTGTCAATTAGGGAGGGAGATGACAGACAGGTCCTGTTCTAACAACGGCCTCCTCTTCGAGCTGATCCGTCAATTAGGGAGGGAGATGACAGACAGGTCCTGTTCTAACAACGGCCTCCTCTTCGAGCTGATCTGTCAATTAGGGAGGGAGATGACAGACAGGTCCTGTTCTAACAACGGCCTCCTCTTCGAGCTGATCCGTCAATTAGGGAGGGAGATGACAGACAGGTCCTGTTCTAACAACGGCCTCCTCTTCGAGCTGATCCGTCAATTAGGGAGGGAGATGACAGACAGGTCCTGTTCTAACAACGGCCTCCTCTTCGAGCTGATCTGTCAATTAGGGAAGGAGATGACAGACAGGTCCTGTTCTAACAACGGCCTCCTCTTCGAGCTGATCCGTCAATTAGGGAGGGAGATGACAGACAGGTCCTGTTTGAACAACGGCCTCCTCTTCGAGCTGATCCGTCAATTAGGGAGGGAGATGACAGACAGGTCCTGTTCTAACAACGGCCTCCTCTTCGAGCTGATCTGTCAATTAGGGAGGGAGATGACAGACAGGTCCTGTTCTAACAACGGCCTCCTCTTCGAGCTGATCCGTCAATTAGGGAGGGAGATGACAGACAGGTCCTGTTCTAACAACGGCCTCCTCTTCGAGCTGATCCGTCAATTAGGGAGGGAGATGACAGACAGGTCCTGTTCTAACAACGGCCTCCTCTTCGAGCTGATCTGTCAATTAGGGAGGGAGATGACAGACAGGTCCTGTTCTAACAACGGCCTCCTCTTCGAGCTGATCCGTCAATTAGGGAGGGAGATGACAGACAGGTCCTGTTTGAACAACGGCCTCCTCTTCGAGCTGATCTGTCAATTAGGGAGGGAGATGACAGACAGGTCCTGTTTTAACAACGGCCTCCTCTTCGAGCTGATCTGTCAATTAGGGAGGGAGATGACAGACAGGTCCTGTTCTAACAACGGCCTCCTCTTCGAGCTGATCCGTCAATTAGGGAGGGAGATGACAGACAGGTCCTGTTCTAACAACGGCCTCCTCTTCGAGCTGATCCGTCAATTAGGGAGGGAGATGACAGACAGGTCCTGTTCTAACAACGGCCTCCTCTTCGAGCTGATCCGTCAATTAGGGAGGGAGATGACAGACAGGTCCTGTTTGAACAACGGCCTCCTCTTCGAGCTGATCCGTCAATTAGGGAGGGAGATGACAGACAGGTCCTGTTTGAACAACGGCCTCCTCTTCGAGCTGATCCGACAATTAGGGAGGGAGATGACAGACAGGTCCTGTTCTAACAACGGCCTCCTCTTCGAGCTGATCTGTCAATTAGGGAGGGAGATGACAGACAGGTCCTGTTCTAACAACGGCCTCCTCTTCGAGCTGATCCGTCAATTAGGGAGGGAGATGACAGAAAGGTCCTGTTCTAACAACGGCCTCCTCTTCGAGCTGATCTGTCAATTAGGGAGGGAGATGACAGACAGGTCCTGTTCTAACAACGGCCTCCTCTTCGAGCTGATCTGTCAATTAGGGAGGGAGATGACAGACAGGTCCTGTTCTAACAACGGCCTCCTCTTCGAGCTGATCTGTCAATTAGGGAGGGAGATGACAGACAGGTCCTGTTTGAACAACGGCCTCCTCTTCGAGCTGATCCGTCAATTAGGGAGGGAGATGACAGACAGGTCCTGTTCTAACAACGGCCTCCTCTTCGAGCTGATCCGTCAATTAGGGAGGGAGATGACAGACAGGTCCTGTTTGAACAACGGCCTCCTCTTCGAGCTGATCCGTCAATTAGGGAGGGAGATGACAGAAAGGTCCTTTTCTAACAACGGCCTCCTCTTCGAGCTGATCTGTCAATTAGGGAGGGAGATGACAGACAGGTCCTGTTCTAACAACGGCCTCCTCTTCGAGCTGATCTGTCAATTAGGGAGGGAGATGACAGACAGGTCCTGTTCTAACAACGGCCTCCTCTTCGAGCTGATCTGTCAATTAGGGAGGGAGATGACAGACAGGTCCTGTTCTAACAACGGCCTCCTCTTCGAGCTGATCCGTCAATTAGGGAGGGAGATGACAGACAGGTCCTGTTTGAACAACGGCCTCCTCTTCGAGCTGATCCGTCAATTAGGGAGGGAGATGACAGACAGGTCCTGTTCTAACAACGGCCTCCTCTTCGAGCTGATCCGTCAATTAGGGAGGGAGATGACAGACAGGTCCTGTTCTAACAACGGCCTCCTCTTCGAGCTGATCTGTCAATTAGGGAGGGAGATGACAGACAGGTCCTGTTTGAACAACGGCCTCCTCTTCGAGCTGATCTGTCAATTAGGGAGGGAGATGACAGACAGGTCCTGTTCTAACAACGGCCTCCTCTTCGAGCTGATCTGTCAATTAGGGAGGGAGATGACAGACAGGTCCTGTTTTAACAACGGCCTCCTCTTCGAGCTGATCTGTCAATTAGGGAGGGAGATGACAGACAGGTCCTGTTTGAACAACGGCCTCCTCTTCAAGCTGACCCGTCAATTAGGGAGGGAGATGACAGACAGGTCCTGTTTGAACAACGGCCTCCTCTTCGAGCTGATCCGTCAATTAGGGAGGGAGATGACAGACAGGTCCTGTTCCAACAACGGCCTCCTCTTCGAGCTGATCCGTCAATTAGGGAGGGAGATGACAGACAGGTCCTGTTCTAACAACGGCCTCCTCTTCGAGCTGATCTGTCAATTAGGGAGGGAGATGACAGACAGGTCCTGTTCTAACAACGGCCTCCTCTTCGAGCTGATCCGTCAATTAGGGAGGGAGATGACAGACAGGTCCTGTTCTAACAACGGCCTCCTCTTCGAGCTGATCCGTCAATTAGGGAGGGAGATGACAGACAGGTCCTGTTCTAACAACGGCCTCCTCTTCGAGCTGATCCGTCAATTAGGGAGGGAGATGACAGACAGGTCCTGTTTGAACAACGGCCTCCTCTTCGAGCTGATCCGTCAATTAGGGAGGGAGATGACAGACAGGTCCTGTTTGAACAACGGCCTCCTCTTCGAGCTGATCCGACAATTAGGGAGGGAGATGACAGACAGGTCCTGTTCTAACAACGGCCTCCTCTTCGAGCTGATCTGTCAATTAGGGAGGGAGATGACAGACAGGTCCTGTTCTAACAACGGCCTCCTCTTCGAGCTGATCCGTCAATTAGGGAGGGAGATGACAGAAAGGTCCTGTTCTAACAACGGCCTCCTCTTCGAGCTGATCTGTCAATTAGGGAGGGAGATGACAGACAGGTCCTGTTCTAACAACGGCCTCCTCTTCGAGCTGATCTGTCAATTAGGGAGGGAGATGACAGACAGGTCCTGTTCTAACAACGGCCTCCTCTTCGAGCTGATCTGTCAATTAGGGAGGGAGATGACAGACAGGTCCTGTTTGAACAACGGCCTCCTCTTTGAGCTGATCCGTCAATTAGGGAGGGAGATGACAGACAGGTCCTGTTCTAACAACGGCCTCCTCTTCGAGCTGATCCGTCAATTAGGGAGGGAGATGACAGACAGGTCCTGTTTGAACAACGGCCTCCTCTTCGAGCTGATCCGTCAATTAGGGAGGGAGATGACAGACAGGTCCTGTTCTAAC
Source organism: Salvelinus namaycush (assembly GCF_016432855.1). Taxonomy (NCBI): domain Eukaryota; kingdom Metazoa; phylum Chordata; class Actinopteri; order Salmoniformes; family Salmonidae; genus Salvelinus; species Salvelinus namaycush. The sequence continues at coordinate 7,782,532 of NC_052315.1, forward strand.
AACGGCCTCCTCTTCGAGCTGATCCGTCAATTAGGGAGGGAGATGACAGACAGGTCCTGTTCTAACAACGGCCTCCTCTTCGAGCTGATCTGTCAATTAGGGAGGGAGATGACAGACAGGTCCTGTTTGAACAACGGCCTCCTCTTCGAGCTGATCTGTCAATTAGGGAGGGAGATGACAGACAGGTCCTGTTCTAACAACGGCCTCCTCTTCGAGCTGATCTGTCAATTAGGGAGGGAGATGACAGACAGGTCCTGTTTTAACAACGGCCTCCTCTTCGAGCTGATCTGTCAATTAGGGAGGGAGATGACAGACAGGTCCTGTTTGAACAACGGCCTCCTCTTCAAGCTGATCCGTCAATTAGGGAGGGAGATGACAGACAGGTCCTGTTTGAACAACGGCCTCCTCTTCGAGCTGATCCGTCAATTAGGGAGGGAGATGACAGACAGGTCCTGTTCCAACAACGGCCTCCTCTTCGAGCTGATCCGTCAATTAGGGAGGGAGATGACAGACAGGTCCTGTTCTAACAACGGCCTCCTCTTCGAGCTGATCTGTCAATTAGGGAGGGAGATGACAGACAGGTCCTGTTCTAACAACGGCCTCCTCTTCGAGCTGATCTGTCAATTAGGGAGGGAGATGACAGACAGGTCCTGTTTGAACAACGGCCTCCTCTTCGAGCTGATCCGTCAATTAGGGAGGGAGATGACAGACAGGTCCTGTTTGAACAACGGCCTCCTCTTCGAGCTGATCCGTCAATTAGGGAGGGAGATGACAGACAGGTCCTGTTTTAACAACGGCCTCCTCTTCGAGCTGATCTGTCAATTAGGGAGGGAGATGACAGACAGGTCCTGTTCTAACAACGGCCTCCTCTTCGAGCTGATCCGTCAATTAGGGAGGGAGATGACAGAAAGGTCCTGTTCTAACAACGGCCTCCTCTTCGAGCTGATCTGTCAATTAGGGAGGGAGATGACAGACAGGTCCTGTTCTAACAACGGCCTCCTCTTCGAGCTGATCTGTCAATTAGGGAGGGAGATGACAGACAGGTCCTGTTCTAACAACGGCCTCCTCTTCGAGCTGATCTGTCAATTAGGGAGGGAGATGACAGACAGGTCCTGTTTGAACAACGGCCTCCTCTTCGAGCTGATCCGTCAATTAGGGAGGGAGATGACAGACAGGTCCTGTTCTAACAACGGCCTCCTCTTCGAGCTGATCCGTCAATTAGGGAGGGAGATGACAGACAGGTCCTGTTTGAACAACGGCCTCCTCTTCGAGCTGATCCGTCAATTAGGGAGGGAGATGACAGACAGGTCCTGTTTGAACAACGGCCTCCTCTTCGAGCTGATCCGTCAATTAGGGAGGGAGATGACAGACAGGTCCTGTTCTAACAACGGCCTCCTCTTCGAGCTGATCTGTCAATTAGGGAGGGAGATGACAGACAGGTCCTGTTCTAACAACGGCCTCCTCTTCGAGCTGATCTGTCAATTAGGGAGGGAGATGACAGACAGGTCCTGTTCTAACAACGGCCTCCTCTTCGAGCTGATCTGTCAATTAGGGAGGGAGATGACAGACAGGTCCTGTTTGAACAACGGCCTCCTCTTCGAGCTGATCCGTCAATTAGGGAGGGAGATGACAGACAGGTCCTGTTTGAACAACGGCCTCCTCTTCGAGCTGATCCGTCAATTAGGGAGGGAGATGACAGACAGGTCCTGTTTTAACAACGGCCTCCTCTTCGAGCTGATCTGTCAATTAGGGAGGGAGATGACAGACAGGTCCTGTTTTAACAACGGCCTCCTCTTCGAGCTGATCTGTCAATTAGGGAGGGAGATGACAGACAGGTCCTGTTTTAACAACGGCCTCCTCTTCAAGCTGATCCGTCAATTAGGGAGGGAGATGACAGACAGGTCCTGTTTGAACAACGGCCTCCTCTTCGAGCTGATCCGTCAATTAGGGAGGGAGATGACAGACAGGTCCTGTTCCAACAACGGCCTCCTCTTCGAGCTGATCCGTCAATTAGGGAGGGAGATGACAGACAGGTCCTGTTCTAACAACGGCCTCCTCTTCGAGCTGATCTGTCAATTAGGGAGGGAGATGACAGACAGGTCCTGTTCTAACAACGGCCTCCTCTTCGAGCTGATCTGTCAATTAGGGAGGGAGATGACAGACAGGTCCTGTTTGAACAACGGCCTCCTCTTCGAGCTGATCCGTCAATTAGGGAGGGAGATGACAGACAGGTCCTGTTTGAACAACGGCCTCCTCTTCGAGCTGATCCGTCAATTAGGGAGGGAGATGACAGACAGGTCCTGTTTTAACAACGGCCTCCTCTTCGAGCTGATCTGTCAATTAGGGAGGGAGATGACAGACAGGTCCTGTTCTAACAACGGCCTCCTCTTTGAGCTGATCCGTCAATTAGGGAGGGAGATGACAGACAGGTCCTGTTCTAACAACGGCCTCCTCTTCGAGCTGATCCGTCAATTAGGGAGGGAGATGACAGACAGGTCCTGTTCTAACAACGGCCTCCTCTTCGAGCTGATCCGTCAATTAGGGAGGGAGATGACAGACAGGTCCTGTTTGAACAACGGCCTCCTCTTCGAGCTGATCTGTCAATTAGGGAGGGAGATGACAGACAGGTCCTGTTTGAACAACGGCCTCCTCTTCGAGCTGATCTGTCAATTAGGGAGGGAGATGACAGACAGGTCCTGTTCTAACAACGGCCTCCTCTTCGAGCTGATCCGTCAATTAGGGAGGGAGATGACAGACAGGTCCTGTTTGAACAACGGCCTCCTCTTCGAGCTGATCCGTCAATTAGGGAGGGAGATGACAGACAGGTCCTGTTTGAACAACGGCCTCCTCTTCGAGCTGATCCGTCAATTAGGGAGGGAGATGACAGACAGGTCCTGTTCTAACAACGGCCTCCTCTTCGAGCTGATCCGTCAATTAGGGAGGGAGATGACAGACAGGTCCTGTTCTAACAACGGCCTCCTCTTCGAGCTGATCCGTCAATTAGGGAGGGAGATGACAGACAGGTCCTGTTTGAACAACGGCCTCCTCTTCGAGCTGATCCGTCAATTAGGGAGGGAGATGACAGACAGGTCCTGTTTGAACAACGGCCTCCTCTTCGAGCTGATCCGTCAATTAGGGAGGGAGATGAACTGTGAATTAAATTATTTTTGGAGGTCGCTGAACCATTGCAATCACATTGCTAGACATGTTATGATAGCCACCTTTGCTCCTTCTGGCAGGTGCTGCCATCCATTCATGACCAGGGGATCAGGCTGGGACCCAACCGTGCACTTTGTCATCATCCCTCAATTAGAAACATAGCTTGAGAAAATAACGCTTATCTCATATGGAAGCTAATTCTATGATTTACAGATGTAGACTGGCTCCGGATTGGATTAGATTCAGGATGGTGACGCCGTTACACTATGCAACCAATTGTGACATTTTTTGCTATGAGATTTGTTGCTGCTAGTTACTACACTGTTATTGTCAGACAGGAGTTAGCTTGTACCACCATAGTTGCATCCAATATATTTTTGTGGCCTAGACATGGGTTGCACCTCAGAGGATAGTGTGGCATGTATATACGATGACATTGCTAAAATAGGCAAATAATTAGTAGGAAACATATTATGATGTTGTCAAATGAACTTTAGAGAGATGGCAATGGTTGTTACTGTTACTAGCAAAGTTAATAAAAAAATAGCTAGAAATGTTAACGTTAACTAGCTAAAATACGGTGGTCCCCTCAATCTTAGATAGATGGCTAAAGTTTTATTGCACCTAAAGTCAATCTGGCGACATCACAATCATGTCAAAATGTTTTCCTACTAATTATTTGTATTCTTTTGAAATGTTATTGTGTTTCCAAGCCAAATCCAAGTTGTATTGAGGTAGGCTATGTTAACTAGCTAGCTAGTCAGTTATGTTAACGATGATAGTGATAATGATAATCAAAACATACATAACCAGATACAGTCTATGGTCTAGCTAGCGATAAACTCACCACCACTGTGGACCAACAAACTCCAACCACCTATTCTGCATCATAGGGTCCTTTGGCGGGCATGCGAATCATAATTTTTTGCTGTGCATCCTACTGGAAGCATGCATTGCATGGTCAATCCTTATAGCTAGGGCTTTTCAGTCTAAAACAGCAATGATCTTTTGAACACGTTGGTTGGGGGCTAACACGTGCGCATGCGCCGTCGTGCGCTATCGTGCATAAATGTATTTTGTCCCCCTACACCAAACGCGATCACGACACGCAGGTTAAAATATCAAAACAAACTCTGAACCAATGACAATAATTTGGAGACAGGTCGAAAAGCATTAAACATGTATGGCAATTTAGCTAGTTAGCTTGCACATGCTAGCTAATTTGTCCTATTTAGCTAGCTTGCTGTTGCTAGCTAATTTGTCCTGGGATATAAACATTGAGTTGTTATTTTACCTGAAATGCACAAGGTCCTCTACTCCGACAATTAATCCACACATAAAACGGCTAACCGAATCGTTTCTAGTCATCGCTCCTCCTTCCAGGCTTTTTCATCTTTGAATTTATATGGTGATCTGCATCTAAACGTTCATAGTATTACCATGACGACCGTCAAAACAGTTCGTATTTCGATCACCCACATGTGTATAAGCAATGAGGAGATGGCACGTGGGTACCTGTTTCTATAAACCAATGAGGAGATGGGAGAGGCAGGACTTTCAGCGCGATCTGCGTCAGAAATAGAAAGGAGTTCTATTTTAGCCCTTGGCGTCGCAGACGCTCGTTGGCGCGCGCGAGCAGTGTGTGTGCAATAATTGACTAACAGGCGATGTGTCCGGTCTGGTCAGCATGTAAGAAACAACAGAGCCGCATTCAATGAAGGGAAGTGACGTGCCGGAGGCGCGATTTGCACGTGGAGCTTGGCAAAAGGGGGGCATGATTTGTTGACATCATTTTAATCCAACCCAACAATCATTTACTCATTGCAAAACACTGCGGTTCCAAACTCTGTTTTAGACAAGACTGACTTTATGACCAAAATGATCCTATTTACACTTTGTAGTCCATTTTGACACTATAATAAATGTTTCTGATTTATATCGATGCTACATAGGGCAGTCACTCTTTATTAAACAACTGTTAAAACCTCGCTAGAGTCCCACCTGGCCAACATCCAGTGAGATTGCAGAGCGCCAAATTAAAATACAGAAATACTCATTATAAAAATTCATAAAACAAAACATATTTTACATAGGTTTAAAGATTAACTTCTTGTGAATCCAGCAACGGTGTCAGATTTTAAAAATGCTTTACGGCGAAAGCATACCTTACGATTATTTGAGAACATAGCCCAGCAGACAAATCATTACAAACAGTAACCAGCCAAGTAGAAGAGTTACACAAGTCAGAAATAGAGATAAAATTAATCACTTACCTTTGATGATCTTCATATGGTTGCACTCAGAAGACATTAATTTACTCAATAAATGTTCCTTTTGTTCGATAAAGTCTTTCTTTATATCCAAAAACCTCAGTTTTGTTCGCGCGTTTTCTTCAGTAATCCACAGGCTCAAACGCAGTCACAACAGGCAGACAAAAAATCCAAATTGTATCTGTAAAGTTCATAGAAACATGTCAAACGATGTTTATATTCAATCCTCAGGTTGTTTTTAGCCTAAATAATCGATAATATTTCAACCGGACAATAACGTCGTCAATATAAAAGGTAAACAAGAAAGGCACTCTCTCGGTCGCGCGCATGAAAAAGCTATGTGACACGGCAGGGTCCACTCATTCAGACTGCTCTTACTCCCTCATTTTTAAGAATAAAAGCCTGAAACAATTTCTAAAGACTGTTGACATCTAGTGGAAGGCATTGGAACTGCAATTTGAGTCCTAAGTCAATGGATACTGTAATGGCATTGAATAGAAAATCACAAAACCCCAAACAATCCTACTTCCTGAATGTATTTTTCTCAGGTTTTTGCCTGCTAAATCAGTTCTGTTATACTCACAGACACTGTTTTAACAGTTTTGGAAACTTTAGAGTGTTTTCTATCCAAATCTACCAATATGCATATCTAGATATATGCATATCATGTCTTCTGGGCCCGAGAAGCAGGCAGTTTAATTTGGGCACGCTTTCCATCCAAAATTCCGAATGCTGCCCCCTACCCTAGAGAAGTTTAAAGAGATTGAACGGGATCTTATGCACTTACAAATTCAGAACATACTATATTTTATCAAAACAAATTGTATTAGTCAGGTGCCGAATACAACAGTAACCCTTACCGTGAAATGCTTACTTACAAGCCCTTAAGCAACAACACCGTTTTAAGAAAATATAGTTAAAAAAAATAATATTTACTAAATAAAGTAAAAAATTTAATAAAAAGTAACACAAGAAAATAACAATAATGAGGCTATATACCGGTACCGGTTAGTTTAGGTCATTTCTACATGTAGGTAGGGCTATGTGACTATGCATTGGAATTTGCAACATATTATACGAATTGCAGGATTTTTTCTTTTTTTTAATTGCAGGACGTAACATACAGTATGATACGAAATGGATGACGTTGTACACAACCGTGCACAATTGTCGGGTTCTACTTTGAAAACTACAGGCTGAAATTATACAAAACCTCTGTAGCATCAATTGAAGCAAGAACATTTAGTTTAAACTTACTTCCTGCATTTTAATATATGAATGGATCATTAAAGTGAGCTTCCGTGCCAATGTGCATACATCACAATGCCATTTGTCTGTCATACGCTACTATGATTCCAATAGAGTGGATGATCTTCTTATGGAATTTACATTCTCTGAAATGGAGCATAATAGATTTAAATCCATGGTTTTACAACGTTGGACGACTGATTGATACACATGATATTAAGCAGAGTAAATGAATGTAGCTTTAAGAAGGAGATTAGATTTGACTCTCAACCAATACAGGGCCATGACATCTCTAGATTAACCCTGATTTCATGAGTGCTGCCCTTATCTAAATCCAGGAAATATATTACACTGGGGTAGTGGAAACCAGCTATAGACTCTTGTGCCGGTACTTCAGTTGGGATTTACTAGTGTAAAAAGTTGAAGACCACCAGCAGTTGGTCATCTGTATATACACTAAACACATGTACATGTGGTCATTACATGTACATATTTGAAATAATGCGAGGTGTACTGTATTAATCATCAAATCCCTTCCTCATCACAGTGCTGTGGTGGTAACATTTACATGATTTATGATATACTCTACTGTACCTTTTATACCCTAAATAGCTAACCTACTAAAAAAGAGCTTCTTCTTGTTACTGCTAAATGTCAACATGAGCATACTAAAGGCATGCCAACATTAGCGACAGTGACAAACAAATTCCCATAAGAATTGAAATCCTTTGAAAGAGACCCAGGAGTTATCATCTCATATTTCATTTTTTTTATTTTTTATTTAACCTTTATTTAACTAGTCAAGTCAGTTAAGAACAAATTATTATCTACAATGACGGCCTACCCCGGCCAAACCATAACGCTGCTGGGGCAATTGTGTGCCGCCCTATTGGACTCCCAATCACCGGCCGGTTGTGATACATCCTGGAATAAAACCAGGGTCTGTAGTGACGCCTCTAGCACTGAGATGCTGTGCCTTAGACCGCTTCGCCACTCGGGAGCCCCAAATATGTGATTTCAACTGTGCTGTCCATCCATGTACAGATGTAGGATCTTAATTTGAAGTATATTGTCACAGCAAAAATAATCCTGAAGCAACAGGATCTGAAAGTTTAGTCTATCATTTTCCATGATCCGTGGTTAGGCTATTAGCTGGCCAAAAATATGCTGCATGAAAAGTGCGAAACTGTTAATAAAACTGTGTGGGCTTTCAGTGAATTTATGTAAATCACGAAGCTCATCTGCATTTCCTGAGGTACAAGAAAATTCTCAGCAACAAAAAAGTGATCAAATAAAGATCCTACATCTGTACAGAGAGAGAGCAAGATGGAGAGAGAGAACGGAAAAAGAGAGCAATAGACCGCGAGAGATAGGGGGAGAAAGAAAGAGAGAGAGAGAGAGAGAGAGAGGAGGAGAAAAAGCAATGTTGACCGGCAAAAGAGAGACGAACAGAAAAAATAACAAAGCTTATCAGACTGTGTAGCTGGGGCTTCTTTCCCCCAGGCTCCTCCTTCTGTATAGTTCGGGCTCCACCTCTCTCCCCCAGACCCCTCCCTCTCTTCAAAGGTCCATGGCGCTCTAAAAAATACCTCCACAGTGGTGGGGAGTGCCAGAGGAGATGTTTGTTGTTCTCCTCTTTGGCTTGACACACAGCAGCCTGGCATTGGGAAGGGACCCGAGTGGAGGGATAGCTGGACACGTCTGAACACTTTGATCAATGGGGTCCTTCTAAAATCAGCCTGGTTGGAACACTGGAACCGCTGATCCGCTGGCTGCACTAGACTAGAGAGATGAGGGATGGAGCAGTCAGTACAAATGAGATGGGATGGGATTACAAGGTACAATGGATTACAAATACAATGGATTGGGATGGCTTCCGAGAGCTGGGTGGTACACCGGTGATTAACAAGCTTCATCTGGACGTGGAATAATGGATATGATGTACAGTCGGAACTAGTTGTACAGTCAGAACTAGCTGTACAGTCGGAGCTAGCTGTACAGTCGGAGCTAGCTGTACAGTCGGAACTAGATGTACAGTCGGTACTAGCTGTACAGTTGGAACTAGCTGTACAGTCGGAGCTAGCTTGTATAGTCAGAGCTAGCTGTACAGTCGGAGCTAGCTGTACAGTCGGAACTAGATGTACAGTCGGAACTGGATGTATAGTCGGAGCTAGCTGTACAGTCGGAGTTAGCTGTACAGTCGGAGCTAGCTGTACAGTCGGAGCTAGCTGTACAGTCGGAACTAGCTGTACAGTCGGAGCTAGCTGTACAGTCGGAGCTAGCTGTATAGTCGGAACTAGCTGTACAGTCGGAGCTAGCCGTACAGTTAGAGCTAACTGTACAGTTGGAACTAAAATCAAATAAAATCAATGTTTATTTGTCACGTGCGCCGAATACAACAGGTGTAGACCTTACAGTGAAATGCTTACTTACAGGCTCTAACCAATTGTGCAAAAAAGGTGTTAGGTGAACAATAGGTAAGTTAAGAAATAAAACAACAATAAAAAGACAGTAGTGAGGCTATAAAAGTAGCGAGGCTACATACAGACACCGGTTAGTGAGGCTGATTGAGGTAGTATGTACATGTAGATATGGTTAAAGTGACTATGCATATATGATGAACAGAGAGTAGCAGTAGCGTAAAAGAGGGGTTGGCGGGTGGTGGGTGTCGGGACACAATGCAGATAGCCCGGTTAGCCAATGTGCGGGAGCACTGGTTGGTCGGCCCAATTGAGGTAGTATGTACATGAATGCATAGTTAAAGTGACTATGCATACGTATATGATAAACAGAGAGTAGCAGCAGCGTAAAAAGAGGGGTTGTGGGGGCACACAATGCAAATAGTACGGGTAGCCATTTCATTACCTGTTCAGGAGTCTTATGGCTTGGGGGTAAAAACTGTTGAGAAGCCATTTTGTGCTAGACTTGGCACTCCGGTACCGCTTGCCATGCGGTAGTAGAGAGAACAGTCTATGACTGGGGTGGCTGGGGTCATTGATTTGTAAGGGCCTTCCTCTGACACCGCCTGGTGTAGAGGTCCTGGATGGCAGGCAGCTTAGCCCATGATGTACTGGGCCTTACGCACTACACTCTATAGTGCCTTGCGGTCGGAGGCCGAGCAATTGCCGTACCAGGCAGTGATGCAACTAGTCAGGATGCTCTCGATATTGCAGCTGTAGAACCTTTTGAGGATCTCAGGACCCATGCCAAATCTTTTTAGTTTCCTGAGGGGGAATAGGCTTTGTTGTGCCCTCTTCACAACTGTCTTGGTGTGTTTGGACCATTCTAGTTTGTTGTTGATGTGGACACCAAGGAACTTGAAGCCCTCAACCTGCTCCACTACAGCCCCGTCGATGAGAATGGGGGCGTGCTCGGTCCTCCTTTTCCTGTAGTCCACAATCATCTCCTTAGTCTTGGTTACGTTGCGGGATAGGTTGTTATTCTGGTACCACCCGGCCAGGTCTCTGACCTCCTCCCTATAGGCTGTCTCGTCGTTGTTGGTGATCAGGCCTACCACTGTTTTGTCGTCTGCTCTTCCTGTAGAGGTACTGTATATGTCCATCCCAGCCATTAGTTTACTTTCTGTTCTTTGACCATCCTCATCCCTTCTTTCAGGTTCAATGGAAGGCCTTGCATGATACACTGTAAAAGCCCCCACAAGGGGAGAGACAATAAAAGCACTTAGAAACCACTACCTAGTTCCCTAAATGGCCCTGCCTAATTCCATTAGGGTGCTAGCTGAGGACGTGAGGGATCCTGAAGAGGCCAACTAGGTAACTACTGTACTGCCTGTACCCTAAGGTCGTATGAGGCTTAAGCACATGGAGCAGTGGGTAGGAAGATAAAAACAAGACCAGGAAACACAACTCAGGCATAGTGAACCTTCGGGTGACTTCTCCAGCAAATGTAGCGTGGGCTATGAGAAAGCGTCACAAGGTGATAGCGCTCAACCAGAAGTCAGAGTAATGTTGTCTCTTAGGACTGGCATACCAGTCTGTGTTTTTCTAGGGAATCAGTTAGTGTGTGTATTTCAAAGAGATACAACTATCTCTATGGTGTATAATATGTTGTTCCAACATATATTATTCAATATAGTATTAGACGTGGGATAAAGGAAAGATGGATTTGAGGTGAATCACAGTTTGAAATGGGTGTAGTTGCTATGATATGGAAGAAAAAGACAATGTCTGAACTCATTGTTTGCAGAACACAGTACCTTGGATAGACATTATGTCTGTAGTGGGTGTCCTCTGTCACTTTTGACCGGCAAAAACCTGGATTGGGTCAAATATACAAGCCTTTAAATTGCTGCCTATATGAACCAATTTGAAAAGCTACTCCATATGATCCAATCAACAGGTAATCAGATGCAGTGGTTAAGGGAGATAAGAGGAAGAGAGAGAGAGTTAGAAAGAGAGAAGATTATGTTATTATTACTAATTTATTACAATGTATATGGTTCTATGCAGTTGTAACATTAATGCTCTGGCAATATTTACCCAATGTTTGTTATGCCAAAAACGCAATTTGAATTTCAGCGAAAGAGAGAGGTGAGAGAGGGGGTAGAGAGACAGAGGGAGTAGACGAGAGGGAGAGAGAGAGAAAGGGGTTAGAGAGAGAGAAAAAGAGAGGGAGAGAGGGAGAAAGAGGGAAAGAAAGAGAGAGTGATGAAAGGAATGAATCAGCTCGTAGGCCTGACATGTCAAGCCACAAGTTGCCACAAAAAGTGATCCGTTCGATCAGTTTAAGGTAAGATTTAACAAGGAGCACCATGGAAATTTGAATCCCTCAGTTGTACAACGCAAAACACTTTTCAAAACTCTGGTGCAACATTAGGTACATTAGTAACATACCGCAGCTGTGTACTGTGGAGATAAAATGTGTATGTGTAACGGTTTCTCTCCTCCTCTTTGTCTGAAGAGGAGGAGTAGGGATCAGACCAAAATGCAGCGGGTTGTGAATACATAATGAATTTATTTAAAGACGAAGACGAACACGAAAAACACTTGGAAAATTACAAAACAACAAAACGACGTAGACTGACCTAAAACATGAGAACTTACAAATACACGAAGAACGCACGAACAGGTACAGACTACAAACCAACGCTACAGTCCCGTGTGGTACAAACATACATACAGACACGGAAGACAATCACCCACAAACAAACAGTGAGAACAGCCTACCTTAATATGGTTCTCAATCAGAGGAAACGTCAAACACCTGCCTCTAATTGAGAACCATATCAGGCAACACATTAAACCCAACATAGAAACACAACACATAGAATGCCCACCAAGCTCACGTCCTGACCAAAAAACAAAGGATTAACACAATAACTAGGGTCAGAACGTGACAGTACCCCCCCCCCCCCCCCCCCAAGCTGCGACCGCACCACCTAAACCTATAGGGGAGGGTCTGGGTGGGCATCTGTCCGCGGCGGCGGCTCTGGCGCAGGACGTGGACCCCACTTCACCCTTGTCTTTGTCCGCTTCTGTGGCCTCCTCAAGGTGGCGACCCTCGCCACCGACCTTAGACTGGGAACCCTAGACATGGGTCCCGCTGGACTTAGGGGCAGCCCCGGACTGAGGGACCGCTCCGGACTGGCTGGCTCTGGCGGATCCTGGCTGGCTGGCTCTGGCGGATCCTGGCTGGCTGGCTCTGGCGGATCCTGGCTGGCTGGCTCTGGCGGATCCTGGCTGGCTGGCTCTGGCGGATCCTGGCTGGCTGGCTCTGGCGGATCCTGGCTGGCTGGCTCTGGCGGATCCTGGCTGGCTGGCTCTGGCAGCTCCTGACTGGCTGGCTCTGGCAGCTCCTGACTGGCTGGCTCTGGCAGCTCCTGACTGGCTGGCTCTGGCAGCTCCTGACTGGCTGGCTCTGGCGGATCCTGGCTGGACGGCTCTGGCAGCTCCTGGCTGGCTGGCTCTGGCAGGTCCTGGCTGGACGGCTCTGGCTGGTCCTGGCTGGACGGCTCTGGCTGGTCCTGGCTGGACGGCTCTGGCTGGTCCTGGCTGGACGGCTCTGGCTGGTCCTGGCTGGACGGCTCTGAAGGCTCGGGACAGACGGACAGCTCTGACGGCTCGGAACAGACGGGCACACCTGTAGGGAGGAGACGGAGAGACAGCCTGGTGCGTGGGGCTGCCACAGGACCCACCAGGCTGGAGAGACCTACAGGAGGCTTGATGTTACGAGGCACCTGAAGGACCGGGCTGTGAGGGAGCACTGGAGCCCTGGTGCGCAGCCTTGGCACCACTCCCCCAGGCTGGAATACTACTCCAGCCCGTACCCTCCAGAGTGCAGGCACAGGTTGAACCGGGCTGTGGATGAGCACTGGAGATCTAGTGCCTACTACGCGCACCTCTCCCTTAGGCTCCACTCCCACATTTGCCCGGTACGAGCGGAGCGTAGGCATAGGACGCACTGCACCCTCCCAGCGCCCCGGAGACACAGCACGCAGAGCCGGCGCAGGATACCCTGGACCGAAACTGCGTACTGGAGACCAGATGCGCTGAGCAGGCACAATCCGCCCCGGCTGGATGCCCACACTCACATGACACTTTCGGGGGGCTGCCCTATAGCGCACCGGGCTATGGGCACGCACTGGCGACACCGTGCGCTTAACCGCATAACACGGTGCCTGACCAGTGACGCGTTGCTTATAATAAGCACGAGGAGTGCGCTCAGGTCTGCTACCTGGCTTAGCCACACTCCTCTCTAGCCTCCCCCCCCAAAAAAATTATGGGGCTGCCTCTCGTACCTGTCGCGCTGCCGTGCTGCCTCCTCATATCGCCGCCGCTCAGCTTTCGCTTCCTCCAGCTCAGCTTTGGGGCGGCGATACTCCCCAGCCTGTGCCCAGGGTCCTTCTCCGTTCAAAATCTCCTCCCATGTCCAGGAGTCCTTGGATTTCACCTGCTGCTGTCGCTGCCCTTTTCCCCGCTGCTTGATCCTTTGTGGGTGGGTGATTCTGTAACGGTTTCTCTCCTCCTCTTCGTCTGAAGAGGAGGAGTAGGGATCAGACCAAAATGCAGCGGGTTGTGAATACATAATGAATTTATTTAAAGACGAAGACGAACACGAAAAACACTTGGAAAATTACAAAACAACAAAACGACGTAGACTGACCTAAAACATGAGAACTTACAAATACACGAAGAACGCACGAACAGGTACAGACTACAAACCAACGCTACAGTCCCGTGTGGTACAAACATACATACAGACACGGAAGACAATCACCCACAAACAAACAGTGAGAACAGCCTACCTTAATATGGTTCTCAATCAGAGGAAACGTCAAACACCTGCCTCTAATTGAGAACCATATCAGGCAACACATTAAACCCAACATAGAAACACAACACATAGAATGCCCACCCAGCTCACGTCCTGACCAAAAAACAAAGGATTAACACAATAACTAGGGTCAGAACGTGACAGTATGATATAAAAATACTATGGCATAGTAATTTGTTTCTTCACTGGTTCATTCATATGGTAAGTTTTTTGTTGAGAATTGCAATGTTAGTCAGCTATGTATAGCTGCTGCATATTCACTCCATACCCTTTCAGCAGAATCCTGATTTTCTATAGTTGTAAGGAGTGCACTGAGCATCGGGAAGCAAGTTCAGGGAGTGAGTGTTTTAATAAATAAAAAAGAAACAATGAACACGAAACACAAACAATGCACCGACATGAAAACAGAAACAATGACGCCTGGGGAAGGAACCAAAGGGAGTGACAGATATAGGGAAGGTAATCAAGGAGGTGATGGAGTCCAGGTGAGTCATTATGCGCGTAACGCTGGAGACAGGTGTGCGCCCTAACGAGCAGCCTGGTGACCTAGAGGCCGGAGAGCACACGTGACAGTAGCTGTATATCATACTGTATCCTTCATGAAGGTTAGCATTGGATTTTCCTGTGTTCCATTTCAATGAGGGCGTAGATAAGCAAGCATCTTTTTCAAACTTTGTCTCACCCTACATGTGATAAACCTATAGTGTATGACCTTGTAAACATAGTGGTCATTGTACAGTGGATCTATGAATGTTAATCTCACATTCTTAAACCGTCCATATGATATTTATATAAAATCAGACGTGCATCCTTCAACTACAAAACCCATTATCACTGACTATCATGAAATAGACACAAATTACTTATTTGAAAATTTGTGACAGTCATGCGATTTTATTCTTCATAATGCATTCATGTCCAGTACACAATTTTCTTCATAACAAACTCCAATTTGTTGTGGCTAAAGTTAGCTAGGTGGCAAACAATAGCTAGACTAAAGTTTAAGGGTTAAGGTTAGGTGTTAAGGTTAGGGTTAATAAAATCTAAGTTTATTGGTCACGTACATTGTTTAGCAGATGTTATAGAGGTTGCAGCGAAATGCTTATGTTATTAGTTCCTAACAATCTAGTAAAATGTCAAACAAGTACACAAATAATCAAAATACTAAATAAAAAATAATTAAAAACTTTTTGGGACAAATCCAATTAACCCAAATATAACTGTAACAGTAATCCAAATGCAATCTATACATATATACACCATATGAATGTACACAATATATTCTAAGAATGACATGTACAACAGTAGATTATATTATAGTGAGCTATGTCAGGAATCCAGTATATAAATAAATATGCGGTGTGTATAAACAGACAACTAAATACAATGTGCAGTAGAATAAATAATGGAATGAACTATGATGAGAATACAGTATTTAAATACACAATACAAAACCCCATGGCAAAATGGATAGAATTGCAACAATTTAACTTCCTGAACAGAGTCCAGAATATATACAGTATATGTATGTGAATGGTGTGTATAGACGGTATAGACAGTATGTGAATAGAAAGGTGTATACAGCCGTAGTTATATAGGATGAGCCTTGACTAGAATACAATATATACATATGAAGTGGACAGCAGTAGTTATATAGGATGAGCCTTGACTAGAATACAATATATACATATGAAGTGGACAGCAGTAGTTATATAGGATGAGCCTTGACTAGAATACAATATATACATATCAAGTGGACAGCAGTAGTTATATAGGATGAGCCTTGACTAGAATACAATATATACATATCAAGTGGACAGCAGTAGTTATATAGGATGAGCCTTGACTAGAATACAATATATACATATGAAGTGGACAGCAGTAGTTATATAGGATGAGCCTTGACTAGAATACAATATATACATATGAAGTGGACAGCAGTAGTTATATAGGATGAGCCTTGACTAGAATACAATATATACATATGAAGTGGACAGCAGTAGTTATATAGGATGAGCCTTGACTAGAATACAGTCATATGAAGTGGGTAAAACAGTGTGTAAACATTATTCAAGTGACCAGTATCCATTGACTCGATGTACATAGGGCAGCAGTCTCTAAGGCTCAGGACAGGGTACTGGGCAGAGGCTGGCTAGTGATGACTCTTTAACAGTCTGATTGCCTGGAGATAGAAGCTGTTTATCAGTCTCTCGGCCCCAGCTTTGATGCACCTGTACAGTCTCCGCATTCTAGATTTTAGCGGGGTGAACAGTCCGTGGCTCGGGTGGCTGAGGTCCTTGATGATGTTGTTGACCTTCCCGTGACACGGAGTGCTGTAGATGGAGGGCAGGCAGTGTGTCCCCGATGCTGTGTTGGGCTGACCGCACCACCCTCTGGAGAGCCCTGTGGTTGGCAAATACACATTTCTTGAGCCACCTGAAGTTAACAAGGCACTGCTGTACCTTCTTCACCACGCTGTCGGTGTGCAGGGACCATTTCAGGTCCTCAGTGACGTGCGTGAGGGTGAGGTAACATGCTAACTAAGTAGTTAAAGGGTTACGGTTAGGGTTAGGTAACATGCTAGCTAAGTAGTTGCAAAGTTGATAATTAGCTAAAATGCTAAAGTTGTCCATCATGTGTTGTGTTGTTGTGTTGCACCATGTTGTTGCCATGTTGTGTTGCTACCATGCTGTGTTGTCAGGTGTTGCTGCCATGCTATGTTGGTGTCTTAGGTCTCTCTTTATGTAGTGATTTGTTGTCGGATCTAGAAGCACAAGCATTTCGCTACACTCGCAATAACATCTGCTAACCATGTGTATGTGACCAATAACATCTGCTAACCATGTGTATGTGACCAATAACATCTGCTAACCATGTGTATGTGACCAATACAATTGGATTTCATTTGATTGGTTGGCTCTCTTGTTGTGATGTGTTTTGTCCTATATTTTTATTTTTAGTTCCAGCCCCCGTCCCCGCAGGAGGCTTTTTGCCATTTGGTAGGCCGTCATTGTAAATAAGAAGTTGCACTTAACTGACTTGCCTAGTTAAATAAAGGTTAAATAAAATAAAAAAAATAATGTGATTCGAACAAGCAACGCATGGGTTGCTAGAACTTGGAGTTGTACGCCCACCCATCTTCCTTCACCTGTGATAGAAATGCACTGTATACAAAATTGTGTGGTGGACACTAATTTTGTCGGTCACCTATTCCACATAAGTCATTTATTTGTGTCTATTTAACAATAATTGGTGAAAGTGGGTTGAACGACATTAAGTTGTGTAGCCTCCAGGGACATTCAAATAATGTTGTGCAATTACTACAGTACAGTTTTTAAACAATTGATTATACAAAAAAAATATGCAGAGAAAGGGCCACAACACAGTATGGTTTCAAACTTTCAAAGCTGCTCTCTTTATATCTCAGCAGCTTAGTGAAGTTGAACTCTTGGCTAAGACACGGTGTGAGTATGGTGCGAAAGGCCAAAGCTGTCGATTGCCATGACAGTACTCCATCTAAAGCCTCTAATTTATGATTTTCTGTTGCATCAATTAGCACTGCGGGCCGAGACTGCCGAGGCCTACAGGTGGCCGGGATTTTGCTGAGAAGACACTCTGTTAATAACTCGCTTTGGCTACCGTTCCAAAGGACATAAACACTTCTGTGTGGGTATGTATAGAACATATAGAACATATAGAACTGTTCTATATAGAACTGTTGGTGAGAGAAATGAAAGGTGGAGGACCGCTTGCTGTTGACCTCGGGTCAATTTCTGTACGTTGTGAGCCAATTGGGGTTTTGGTCCATCTTAGGTCAGTATTATGTCTTATTTCAGTTATTCACTGCATCTATTTTCTACAAATGACAGATTCTGTGGCATAATATTTGGTGGTCATAGCAAAGTAAGCCATTTCATGTAGGAGTGTAGTTATAGGAGACTTGTTATTTGCTATTTAGTTAAAGGAGACTAGTCATTTGGAATTTTGTTAAAGGGGTGTAGTTATTTCATATTTAGTTGAAGGAGACTAATTGTTTGTTATTTAGTCAAAGAAGTCTAGTTATTTCATATTTAGTTAAAGGAGACTAATTGTTGTGTCCAAACTCACTAATGCTCTTGTGGCTGAATGGAAGCAAAGTTCCAAAATCTAGTGGAAAGGCTTCCCAGAAGCGTGGAGGCTGTTATAGCAGCAAAGGTGGGACAAACTCCATTTTAATGCCCATGATTTTGGAATGAGATGTTCGATGAGCAGGTGCCCAGATACTTTTGGTCATGTAGTTTACCTTCCCATTGTGCGAATGTGTGTGTTTGACAAAAGCCAATGCACTCGAAGAAACAGCATTCTCTCCCAACTCACCTTCCATTTTCTCTTCAATCTTAAAAACATACACTACCAGTCAAAGGTTTTAGAAAACCTACTCACTGAACGGTTTTTCTTTATTTTTTACTATTTTCTACATTGTAGAATAATAGTGAAGACATCAAAACTATGAAATAACATATATGGCATCATGTAGTAACCAAAAAAGTGTTAAACACATCTAAATATATTTTAGATTTGAGATTCTTCAAAGTAGCCACCCTTTGCCTTGATGACAGCTTTGCACACTCTTGAGATTCTCTTAACCAGTTTCATTAGGTAGTCAACTGGAATGCATTTTAATAAACAGCTGTGCCTTGTCAAAAGTTCATTCATGGAATTTCTTTCCTTCTTATTAATGCATTTGAGCCAATCATTTGTGTTGTGACAAGGTAGGTGTGGTATACAGAAGATGGCCCTATTTGGTAAAAGACTAAGCCCATATTATGGCAAGAACAGCTCAAATAAGCAAAGAGAAACAACAGTCCATCATATCTTTAAGACATGAAGGTCAGTCAATATGGAAAATTTGCAGTTGCAAAAACCATCAAGCTCTATGATGAAACTTGTTCTCGTGAGGACCGCCACAGGAATGGAAGACCCAGAGTTAACTCTGCTGCAGAGGATACATTCATTAGAGTTTCCAGAGTTCAAGTAACAGACACATCTCAACATCAACTGTTCAGAGGAGACTGTGTGAATCAGGCCTTCATGGTCTGATTTACATAGACTGGCTTGGGCCAAGAAGCACAAGCAATGGACATTAGACTGGTGGAAATTTGTCCTCTGGAGTCCAAATTGGAGATTTTTTTTCCAAGCGCAGTGTCTTTGTGAGATGCGGTGTGGATGAACGGATGTTCTCTGCATGTGTATTTCCCACTGTAAAGCATGTAGGAGGTGGTATAGTGTGGGGGTGCTTTGCAGGTGACACGGCCTGTGATTTATTTAGAATTCAAGGCACACTTAACCAGCATGGCTACCACAGCATTCTGCAGCAATACACCATCCCATCTGGTTTGGGCTTAGAGGGACTATAATTTGTTTTTCAACAGGACAATGACCCAGCACACCTCTAGGCTGTGTAAGGGCTATTTAAACAAGAAGGAGAGTGATGGCATCTGGTAGGACAAGGGGCGGCGGACTACGTATTTTTGTAAATAACAGCTAGTGAACGATATCTAAGGAAGTCTTGAGCTATTGCTCGCCTGAGGAGGAGTATCTCATGATAAGCTGTAGACCACACTATCTACCTAGAGAGTTTTCACATGTATTTTTCATAGCTGTTTAGATACCACCACAGACTGAGGCTGGCACTAAGACAGCATTGAATGAGCTGTGTTCTGTCATTAGCAAACAAGAAAACGCTCATCCAGAGGCGGTGCTCCTAGTAGCCGGAGACTGTAATGCAGGGAAACTTAAATCCGTTTTACCAAATTTCTATCAGCTTGTTACATGTGCAACCAGAGGGGAAAAAACTCTGGATCACCTCTACTCCACACACAGAGACGCATACAAAGCTCTCCCTCGCCCTCCATTTGGCAAATCTGATAATTCTATCCTCCTGATTCCTGCTTACAAGCAAAAATTAAAGCAGGAAGCACCACTGACGAGATCAATAGAAAAGTGGTCAGATGAAGCAGATGCTAAGCTACAGGACTGTTTTGCTAGCACAGACTGGAAAATGTTCCGGGATTCCTCTGATGGCATTGAGGAGTACACCATAACAGTCATAAGCTTCATCAATAAGTGCATCGATGACGTTGTCCCCACAGCAACCGTACTTACATACCCCAACCAGAAGCCATGAATTACAGGCAACATCCGCACTGGGCTAAAGGTAGAGCTGCCGCTTTCAAGGAGCGGAACTCTAACCCGGAAGCTTATAAGAAATCCCGCTATGCCCTCCGACGAACCATCAAACCGGCAAAGCTTCAATACGTGTCTAAGATCGAATCGTACTACACCGGCTCGGATGCTCGTCGGATGTGGTAGGGCTTGCAAACCATTACAGACTACAAAGGGAAGCACAGCCGAGAGCTGCCCAGTGACACGGGCCTACCAGAAGAGCTAAACTACTTCTATGCTCGCTTTGAGGCAAATAACACTGAAACATGCATGAGAGCACCAGCTGTTCTGGAAGACTGTGTGATCACACTCTCCGCAAGGCCGCCGGGCCAGACGGATTACCAGGACGTGTACTGCGAGCATGCACTGACCAACTGGCAAGTGTTTTCACTGACATTTTCAACTTCTCCCTGTCCGAGTCTGTAATACCAACATGTTTTAACCTTTCTAGGACACACGTTCCGCTAGCGGAACCCCCCCACAACATTCCGCTGAAAAGGCAGCGAGGGAAATTCCAAAATATTTTTTTGAAATATGTAACTTTCACACAATAACAAGTCCAATACAGCAAATGAAAGATAAACATCTTGTTAATCTACCCATCGTGTCCGATTTAAAAAATGCTTTACAGCGAAAACACAACATATGATTATGTTAGATCACCGCCAAGTCCAAAAAACACAATTTTCCAAAAAACAGCCATTTTCCCAGCCAAAGATAGGAGTCACAAAACGCAGAAATAGAGATAAAATGAATCACTAACCTTTGATGATCTTCATCAGATGACAATCATAGGACATCATGTTACACAATACATGTATGTTTTGTTCGATAATGTGCATATTTATATCAAAAATATCAGTTTACATTGGCACCATGTTCCGAAATGCCTCCAAAATATCCGGAGAAATTGCAGAGAACCCCATCAAATAACGGGAAATACTCATCATAAACTTTGATGAAAGATACATGTTTTACATAGAATTAAAGATACACTTGTTCTTAATGCAACCGCTGTGTTAGATTTCAAAAAAACTTTACGGAAAAAGCACACCATGCAATAATCTGAGACGGCGCTCAGATAAAACAATATTTCTCCGCCATGTTGGAGTCAACAGAAATACGAAATTACATCATAAATATTCCCTTACCTTTGATGATCTTCATCAGAATGCACTCCCAGAAATCCTAGTTCCACAATAAATCGTTGTTTTGTTCGATAATGTCCGGTAATTATGTCCAAGTAGCTACTTTTGCTAGCACGTTTAGTAAACATATCCAAACGCTCGCGGCGGTCCAGGCGAACTCGGACGAAATTTTCAAAAAGTTATATAACAGGTAGAATAAACTGGTCAAACTAAGTAGAGAATCAATCTTCAGGATGTTGTTATCATATATATCCAATAACGTTCCAACCGGAGCATTCCTTCGTGTCTGTAGAAGTTATGGAACGCAAGGCGATATCATGAGGAATGCGCATGACCAGGAACTGACAATCTGCCAGACCACTGACTCATTCCCCTCTCATCCGGCCCCACAACACAGTGTAAGCTTCATTCGATGTTCTACAGACTGTTGACATCTAGTGGAAGGCGTAGGAAGTGCAACCAGATCCATATCTTACAGGAATTTGAACAGGCGATGAGTTGAATATCGACCAGCCTCAGAATTTCCACTTCCTGTTTGGAAGTTTGCCTGCCATATGAGTTCTGTTATACTCACAGACATAATTCAAACAGTTTTAGAAACATCAGAGTGGTGTCTATTCAATAGTAATAATAATATGCATATATTAGCATCTGGGACAGAGTAGGAGGCAGTTCAATTTGGGCACGCTATTCATCCAAAGTGAAAATGCTGCCCCCTATCCCTAAAAAATAAAGTAGACTACCATAGTGCCTGAGCCCAAGAACAATAAGGTAACCTGCCTAAATGACCACCGACCCGTAGCACTCACGTCTGTAGCCATGAAGTGCTTTGAAAGACTGGTCATGGCTCTCATTAACACCATTATCCCAGAAACCCTAGACCCACTCCAATTTGCATACCGCCCCAACAGATCCACAGATGATGCAATCTCTATCGCACTCGACACAGCCCTTTCCCACCTGGACAAAAGGAACACCTATGTGAGAATGCTACTCATTGACTACTGCTCAGCGTTCAACACCATATTGCCCTCAAAGCTCATCAATAAGCTAACGACCCTGGGACTTAACACCTCCCTCTGCAACTGGATCCTGGACTTCCTGACGGGTCGCCCCCAGGTGGTAAGGGTAGGTAACAACACATCCGCCACGCTGCTCCTCAACACAGGTTTCGCTATTGTTTTTTTACTGCTGCTCTTTAATTACTTGTTACTTTTGTTTCTTATTCTTCTCCACATTTTTTAAAACTGCATTGTTGGTTAGGGGTTCGTAAGTAGGCATTTCACTGTAAGGTCTACACCTGTTGAATTCGGCGCATGTGACTAATACAATTTGATTTGATGAAATGCTGCATCAGATGACCTGTTCTCCACAATCCCCCGACCTCAACCAAATTGAGATGGTATGGAATCAGTCGAACCGCAGAGTGAAGGAAAAGCAGCCTACAAGTTCGCAACATACAGTATGTGGGAACTCCTTCAAGACTGTTGGAAAATAATTCAAGAGTATGCAAAGCTGTCTTTAAGGAAAAGGGGGATATTTGAAGAACTCAAATATAACATGTATTTGTTTAACACTTTTTTGGTTAATACATGATTCCATATGTGTTATTTCATAGTTTTGATGTCTTCACTATTATTCTGCAATGTAGAAAATAGTAAAAAATAAAGAAAC
Source organism: Salvelinus namaycush (assembly GCF_016432855.1). Classification (NCBI taxonomy): domain Eukaryota; kingdom Metazoa; phylum Chordata; class Actinopteri; order Salmoniformes; family Salmonidae; genus Salvelinus; species Salvelinus namaycush. The sequence goes on from NC_052315.1 coordinate 7,805,528, forward strand.
CCTTGAATGAGTCTAAAACGTTTGACTTAAAGATGTTTATTGACATTATGGCACACAAATCTACTAATCTACTACAAATCTACTACATTATGAATATAGATATGTTGTGGCAAAACAAAAGTCCCCAAATTCTACTTGATTTCTGAGGATGAGTGGAGGCGACTGGGAGTGCAGCAGTCTCTTGGATGGGTGTGTCATATGATCCACAAGACCGAGCCTCACATTCTCCTGTTTAGACAACCACTTCCAAAGCACTGATTCTATACATTCCGGAATTTTCCTTGGAACATTCCTTCTTGTCAACATTCTAATAATATGGTATTCAGTGAATGGTTGCTCTCTAAGAGTTATATTGTCTGCTGTGCATGAAGCTGTATTTGTCTCAGAAACCAAGCTAAATCTGATTGCATGGAAGTTGTGAACATCCTGTCTGTTACTGTGGGATTGTGGAATTTAAAGGGCTGACAATTAACTACTACACTTTTATTACCACAGTACCTATGATGACTTTTTGGTACTTCATAGCTCAGTTGCTACAGCAGGGCACTTGTAACGCCAGGGTAGTGGGTTCAATTCTCTCCACATGTAAAATGTATGTGCTCGTGACTGTCAGTCGCTTTGAATAAAAGTGTCTGCTAATTGGCATATGTTATTATTATTATTATTATTATTATTATATTATATCCTGATTGTCAGGTCTTGCTGTTGGGAGATGAAAGCGATGGTGTCACCACGGGATGGATACAAAACTGTCACGCCCTGACCATAGAGAGCCCTTGGTTTCTAATAAATAAAGATAAATAAAGATGTGGAACTCAACACACGCTGCTCATTGGTCCTGTCCTTGTTACGAACGTGACAGAATATCCCACCAAACAAGGCCCAAGCAGCATGTGAAGGAGGTAAAGGAGTTTTGGACCTGGGAAGAAATCATGGGAGGTTGTGAGACCCTTCCTTGGAAGGAGACACCAAGGAAGGTGGAAGGACAGCGATGACGCTGGGGACATCGGCCACAGAAACCCCAAGATTATTTTGGGGTGGGGCACATGGAGCTGGCGGCTGAGCAGCGACAGAGCCAGAGACCGTCAGGGAAGCGATGGAGAAGTTGGGAGAGAGAGAAAGGAGAGAAAGGTTATGTAGGTGTGTTCTGCACGGCATCCGACCTGAAGAGCCTGTCAGCAGTCTGGTGAGTCCTGTGCCAGCTCCCCGCACTCGCCCTGAAGTACGTGTCACCAGTCCGGTACCACCTGCGCCGGGATCCACGCATCAGGCTTCCAGTGCGCCTTCCCAGTCCGGTACGTCCTGTGCCATCTCCCCGCACTCTGCCTGAAGTACGTGTCACCAGTCCGGTACCACCTGCGCCGGGCTCCACGCACCAGGCCTCCAGTGCGCCTTCCCAGTCCGCTACGTCCTGTGCCAGCTCCCCGCACTCTCACTGAAGTGCGTGTCACCAGTCCGGTACCACCTGTGCCGGCTCCACGCACCAGGCCTCCAGTGCACCTCCCCAGTCCGGTACGTCCTGTGCCAGCTCCCCGCACTCTTCCTGAAGTGCGTGTCACCAGTCCGGTACCACCTGTGCCGGCGCCACGCACCAGGCCTCCAGTGCCTCCCCAGCCCGGTGCGTCCTGTGCCAGCTCCCCGCACCCGCCCTGAAGTGCGTGTCACCAGTCCGGTGCCACCTGTGCCGGCTCCACACACTTAAAGGCCTCCAGTGTGCCTCCCCAGTCCCACTCCTAGGCCGGAGCCTTCCTCTGCGCCGATGCCCAGTCCAGGCACGGTGTCCAGTCCCGCTCCAGGGCAGGAGTCTTCCTCTGCGCAGATGTCCAGTCCAGGCACGGCGGCCAGCCCAGCTCCGTGGCCGGAACCTTCCTCTGCACCGGTGCCCCTTTCAGGCATGGTGTCCAACCCAGCTCCAGGGCCGGAGCCCTCCTCTGCGCCGGTGCCCAGTCCAGGCACGGCGTTCAGCCCGGCGCCATGGCCGGATCCGGGGTCTGGGCGGGGGCTATGACCTGCACCAGAGCCGCCACCGACACTAGTCACCCCCTCTACCTCCCCCCCCATTTGGTTTCAGGTTTTGCGGGGGTACTGGGGGGTACTGTCACGCCCTGACCATAGAGACCCCTTGGTTCTCTATGGTGTAGTAGGTCAGGGTGTGACTAGGGGGTGTTGTAGTTCAATATTTCTATGTTGGTGTTTTGTATGGTTCCCAATTAGAGGCAGCTGGTATTCGTTGCCTCTAATTGGGGATCATATTTAGGTAGCCATTTGTCCCACCTGTGTTTGTGTCCTTATTACGAACGTGACAAAAACAACTGGCTTGGGTGTCATGAAGCCCAACATTAGAGTGGCCAACATTGTTCATATCATAGGTAAGTCAAAAAATGGGACAGTCCACAAGATGATTGCGTCAAGGCTTCTGAATGCTACATCCAGTATACAGCATGTCTCTAGGCGACTAGTATAATACGTTGCCTTTGCTGTGTTGTACATGTTTTCTCTCTGTGTGTATGTGTGTGTGTTTACATGTGCGTACATGCATGTGTGCATGCATTCTCTGTGTGTACTCATGTCTGCGAATGTGTTTGATAGGCCTGCACAAAGAATGGGCAGTAGACTCCTTCCCAGATGGGCTCCTCATGGCACTTTACTTTACTGACTTTATTGTCCCCATGGGGAAATTTGGTTGCAGTGTCATGTACATGTTTTCAGCACTGGCACATACTTGAGTGAAAGTAAATATACCTTCATCGAAAATGAAAAGTAAAAGTCACCCAGTAAAATACTACTTGAGAAAAAGTATCTGATTTTAAATGTACTTAAGTACAGTGGATGAAAAAGTACTACACTGTCATACTTGAGTAAAAGTACAAAGTAAAGGCAATACATTAAATTCCTGATAAGAAGCAAACCACAGACAGACAGACAGGGGCATTACTCCAACACTCAGACATAATTTACAGACACAGTATTTGTGTTTAGTGAGTCCACCAGATCAAAGGCTGTATGGATGCTAACTCGTTATATTGATAGGTGCGTGAATTTGAACATAATTCTGTCCTGCCTGAAAATTCGAAATGTAACGAGTACTTTTTGGTGTCAGGGAAAATGTACAGAATAAGTAACAAGTACATTGTTTTCTTTAGGAATGTAGTGGAGTAGAAGTAATAAAATATATCAATAGTAAAGTACAGATACCCCAAAAACTACTTAAGTATACTAAAGTAGAAAATATTTACTACTTAATTAAATACTACTTAAGTATTTTTACTTAAGTACTTTACATCACTGGACACTTCACTGGCAGTCTAAATGAGATTCAGAGGCAATTACAGAAAAACATTCGAGACCTTCAGCAGAAACAACAGCAGAAACAAACACCCATCTGGGGTGGGGGTGTTCGTACAGCAAAATAACCAACATACTTACAGTAACCTCTCAGCATAGAAGTCACAGAGAGTAGAGGGCTAGTTGGCTTGAAGCAAGTGGATGGTCTCGATGTACACTAACCTTATCATTTAAACCCACTCTAAGAGATATATGACGAAAGTGGTGCTATAACAACATCAACGTGTAACTTGAAAGTTCCGGACTTGAATGAGTCCAGAATAGACTTGTTTCAGTGTAGACACACACACACCACGTCACACCACACATGGCCAAGCTGAGTCATCCAACCAGGCTACTGTCCTCATAGCACCTCAGTTTCACGCTATGAGTAGTTAATGTCTTTTTGCTTGGCAGTACAGGTCTCACATGGACAAGGCTGCTGACCTCATATCACCTCAGTTCCCACTGAATCCACACTTACTGAATGTTTAATGTCCAAGAAATATTAACAGCTGCCATGGTTGAGCCCCAAGCGATGGAGTCAAAATGCTAAATACCAAAGAAGCACAGTCCTAATGATCCATTAGGGATAATATCGATCGGGTCTGTGCAAAAATAGACCCTGACCTTCAAAATGGTATATCATACACTGTTGTTGGAGAAGACATGGGAAACTTACTGCTTTGGTAGATAATGAACTTTAAACCCTAGTAGGAGAAAAATGCCCTTGAAAGATTTTGCTGAGATTTTCGTACTTACTAGAGAGCTCTTCCTTGTTTACGCCCATTCTGCAGCGTTCACACTCTCAAAAGCTTTAGGCCTAACCATCTTTTTAAGAATTCACATGCAAACGGATGTGAGTCGCAATGGCATTGTCCTCCAGAAAGTAGTCTCTCTACTTAAGGCATGGACACACCGGTAGTGTAATGAACACGATGGGAGACAGAGAGCTAGTTTCAAGCGCAAGGCGCAGAAGGTATTTATTTGTAAAGGACCACAGGAGGAGGCAGGTATTGTAGCTGGGTCCAGGGGCAGGCAGAAGGTCATACACAGGGGGTCCAAAAGGGCAACAGTACAGGCAGGGAAAAGGTTAGTAGCGTCGTCCGGAAGATCAGGCAATAGGTCGATTACAGGAAATCTGATAGGCTAAAGTACAGGCAGGAAATATGCAAAAGGCATCGTTAGTGAGGCAGGCGAAAACTATCATACACAGGAGGATTCAATTACGGGAAAAACAGCGCTCCGAATAGACGTGTGACAAAACAAACAATACCTCACAATGATGGGGTGCAAAGAACTGAACTAAATAGTGTGTGATAATGACATACAGGTGTGTGAACAGGTGCTCAGAATTCAGGTGATTGGGATCTGGAGAGTGAGCTGCGTTCAGGGGATCTAGGTGTTTGAGAGTGTGAGTTGGAAGCAGACGTTAAAGGTAGTGTTTGCCGGCCGAGAGTACTTAGTACCTCTGAACAGAGTGCCGAACTTATTTGCAAACCCAGTGCAAACCGATTCTACATGTGCAATCGCAAGAAAATATCATCAGATGTCCAGCAGTCCTGTATTGAACTCTGAAAGCTATCAGCAAATCCTACAGCTATGTTTTACACACTGTCAATCAATTTTGCCTATGCCATGGTACCAATTTAGTGACACTAGTTAGCTAACAGCAAGCTGACAATATTGAAATGTCCATGTTAGGTGTGCTAAGCTATCCAGTCTAATAGAGATCAATACAATGGCACCAACATGGGCTTCCAACCCCTGTTGGCCAACATATGTACAAGCTGACACCTAAGATAGCTCAATTTACAGTAATCATGGTATAAACATGAATTGTGTAGTGTTTGTATGGTTTGTTATGAAGTTACAGGTGGTTAGAGGTAGCATGAGGACCACAGAGAATTAGGACCACACAGTACCTTCCAGACCATGTAATCAATTTAGTCTACCCCTCTTCTCTTTTTACCTTTTCTCTATGTAAAAATCTGGTTATCTGAAGTCATTTCAAAGTGCCCTGCTGAAAATTACCCTAAAGCTGGGGTGTTTTGGGTACACAAGCATGAAGGAGCGGATACAGCTTGCTGTTATGGAGCACAACAATATTGTGTGACAGAAACCAGCAAGGGACACTGAAAGGTATAAAATCAAGACTACAACAGTAATGTCACAACCACTTCATTCTTCTCTCTGCAGATTCTGAAAACCCAATACAAAGACGCGTCTACAAAAATCCACCATTGACAAGAATGATCTGTCAAATTCAATAGGCTGGGGAGGTTTACAGACAGTACTTTCAGATAATGAAGGGGGGTTTGGTAGTGCAGGGTTGTGCTTACAGTAAATGTATTGTTCTGTATGAGAGCGATTGAGAGGTGCCATTTATCCTAAATCTCCCATACAACAATTCATACTGTGTAAGAACTGCCCTCCTAAGACTTTTCATACCTTTAGCCCCACAGGATGTTCACTTTGTTGACTGATATTTCCTCTCAAAAGCAGCTCCCTATGTCTGTCAATGCTAGCCCGGTCCCAATCGTTTAACACATTTGCCAACAAAGGCATGTTGCCCTACATCCCTTCCACAAAAAGTGTCAAATGCTAACACCACAACCATGTCTTTCCAGGAGTGTGCAGTACCAGAAAATCTTCTGCAAGAGGACCAAACAGTTGGTGGACTTTCGGCTGAGTCTTATCCAACTGGCCGTTCACCGCAGACAGGACAAGACCATTCGCCATAAGCACAAAGAGTCTCAGCTTCCCCAGCCCAACATGCCGAACACCATTTCCAGTGTTCCGAAGCCAGATCAAGGACTATGGCTGTGTTTACACAGGCAGTCCAAATCAGATCTTTTTATCACTAAATGGTTTTTTGACCTATCAAACCAGTTCTGTAAAAGATCTGATGTGATTAAAACCAATTAGTCGAAAAAACATATGAATAGGGCTGCCTGTGTAAAAGCAGCCAGTGTGGCTCAGAATAAGACCATGTAGAACAGGGGTCTCCAACCCTTTTCCTGGAGAGCTGCCCTCCTGTAGGTTTTCTCTCCAACCCTTTTCCTGGAGGGCTGCCCTCCTGTAGGTTTTCTCTCCAACCCTTTTCCTGGAGAGCTGCCCTCCTGTAGGTTTTCGCTCCAACCCCAGTTGTAACTAACCCAGTTGTAACTAACTTGGTTCACCTTATCAAGAAGCTAATTATTAGATTAGGATTGGTAGATTAGGGTTGGAGTGAAAACCTACTGGACGGTAGCTCTCCTGGAACAGGGTTGGAGAGCCCTAATGTAGAACCACCAGAAAATAAATATGGATATTTTCTATCAGTCTTCAAAATTAGTCTGCCCTTATGGATTCACAGAAAATATTTATATGATATGTACAGGGCTCTTTAGCATCAAACAAATGCTAGAGATTCATATATCCAAAGAGTGTTTGTTTATATGTCAACATCTAAAATACAGGGGAGTGTATGAGTTAGTATTTAATACTGTTAGGTTCTTATTTGTCAGGGTAAATAACTCACGGACCCTATATAAGCTTTAACCAAGTTTAATTCTTCCCAACGGTTCTGTACAGCTGTCATTCAGACAGGAAAACATTTCTCACCATCACAGTTATACACATCCCACTTAAGACACTCCTCCTTTTCTCCAATCCTTACATCTTATGGTTCAACAGGAAAAGGGTAACAGGATACCAAACCCTTTTTACTCCCTTAAGGGAATTTGTCCTCACCTCCTGACCTCAACCCCTCCTTCACCTAATCCACATATGTCCATCTGTCTCCCCTATATCAACACGTTGCTCTCCTCTCGTCCACCCAACACATTCCAAAGCCTTCTGTCTTTCTTCAGAGAACCCTTAACTTCTGACATTAAAACCCAGTCTCTTTTACTCCTCTGATTCTATGCTTCTTTCCTATCATTTATTTAATATCTCAATATTCAAAGTTTAGCCGATTCCAACAGTCCTTCCTCTTGAATAATAGCGTCCTAATGTTCAATTTACATAAACTTGAAAATTACTAATAAATGGATAAACAATGATAATAACACATGAATTTACAAAAGAAACGAACAAATGATTATAAAATATGAATTAAACAAACAAAAAATGAACAAATAATGAACAAACATTCACCGCAAGGTTTACAAATTCAGAGACTTATGTCCTCTGTACTATGATCACACATTTTTATTTCCATCTATCATTACACAACAAAATGCTATTTCATCTGAATCTGCTGTCTCGTTCTATGGCAGATGGAGCAGCTTTTAGTTTCTCCACTTTCTCCTTCTGGTCCCTAAGAGAGTAATAGCACAAGACTTGGAAAGCAACAAAAAGACACACAAACCATAACAGTATTAACGATGTGATAAGCTATGCATAATTATTTATTCATGAAAACCAAAGTCTGAGACCATGACAATTCCCACTCTCTCTTCACCTGACTCTATGCCTCCAGGATACTTTCCTGCTGGGTTCCACAAAAATGAAAGCTCAAAAAAGCTTCCTCATGCTTTCACCTAGTCTTCCCCTTTAGGCCCCAGGTTCCCGAGAGGTGTTCCCAAGTCATGTCATTTTCACTTTGTTCCCCCTGTCCTCAATTTCACCTGATAGGCACGACACCTGATATACAAGTGCGTATCCCTCATCCACGTTACATCCTCTTGACGTAACTCAGCACTGTATATGCTTTCCATCAATACCTTCAACATTTTGTTCACAGTACAATTACCCCTCTATCCTCTATCATATGATGCATCAACCCACAAAGCAGCTGAACCCCAAACCAACTATGATGTTTATAGTAGTTCCCAGACCCAACCCATCTGTATGTCTTACAGTGGAATCTAGTCTCTCTCTCTCTCTGCTTCCTCTGTCATGGTGTCTTCACTATGATGTTTATAGTAGTTCCCAGACCCAACCCATCTGTATGTCTTACAGTGGAATCTAGTCTCTCTCTCTCTCTGCTTCCTCTGTCATGGTGTCTTCACTATGATGTTTATAGTAGTTCCCAGACCCAACCCATCTGTATGTCTTACAGTGGAATCTAGTCTCTCTCTCTCTCTCTCCACTTCCTCTGTCATGGTGTCTTCACTATGATGTTTATAGTAGTTCCCAGACCCAACCCATCTGTATGTCTTACAGTGTAATCTAGTCTCTCTCTCTCTCTCCACTTCCTGTGTCATGGTGTCTTCACTATGATGTTTATAGTAGTTCCCAGACCCCACCCATCTGTATGTCTTAGTGGAATCTAGTCTCTCTCTCTCTCCACTTCCTGTGTCATGGTGTCTTCACTATGATGTTTATAGTAGTTCCCAGACCCCACCCATCTGTATGTCTTAGTGGAATCTAGTCTCTCTCTCTCTCCACTTCCTGTGTCATGGTGTCTTCACTATGATGTTTATAGTAGTTCCCAGACCCCACCCATCTGTATGTCTTAGTGGAATCTAGTCTCTCTCTCTCTCCACTTCCTGTGTCATGGTGTCTTCACTATGATGTTTATAGTAGTTCCCAGACCCCACCCATCTGTATGTCTAACAGTGAAATCTAGTCACTCTCTCTCTCTCACTCCGTTTCCTGTGTCATGGTGTCTTCACTCACCCATTATGTAGCTGGACCTCACTTCACGTGAGAACTATACACCCCCCAAGGAGAGACATGACCATCTTTAAGTACTGTACAGAGTAGTGTGTGTCCCATATCAATGCTGTCCCAACACCCCCGCCTGGTGTCTCTTGATGAACACTCAATCTCCAGAATTCAGCCCGTGCCTTTGGTTATATCTCAGCTTCCACCTGAGGATTTACACACTGCAACACATGGGTCATTTCCTGACAACATCATTTGTGATATTTGAATAACCGCATTCCCTGTCCTCCCATAGGTCCCCCAGTTACCAGTTCCCAATCCATGTGACATGAGTAGTCATAAACTGATATACCAACAATGCTACTAAAGTAACCACTGCTACTTCCAACATTGCCCATGACTATAGTCTCACAATACCCCTCATTTGTGCAGTAGTCGAGTTCCATGCTATCAATATAGCATCCTACACTACTATCCTGCTCCTTTAGTTACTGTCCCTACAGCTCCTTCAGTTACTGTCCCTACAGCTCCTTCAGTTACTGTCCCTACAGCTCCTTCAGTTACTGTCCCTACTGCTCCTTCAGTTACTGTCCCTACTGCTCCTTCAGTTACTGTCCCTACTGCTCCTTCAGTTACTGTCCCTACTGCTCCTTCAGTTACTGTCCCTACTGCTCCTTCAGTTACTGTCCCTACTGCTCCTTCAGTTACTGTCCCTACAGCTCCTTCAATTACTGTCCCTACAGCTCCTTCAGTTACTGTCCCTACTGCTCCTTCAGTTACTGTCCCTACGGCTCCTTCAGTTACTGTCCCTACGGCTCCTTCTGTTACTGTCCCTACAGCTCCTTCAGTTACTGTCCCTACAGCTCCTTCAGTTACTGTCCCTACAGCTCCTTCAGTTACTGTCCCTACTGCTCCTTCAGTTACTGTCCCTACTGCTCCTTCAGTTACTGTCCCTACGGCTCCTTCAGTTACTGTCCCTACAGCTCCTTCAGTTACTGTCCCTACAGCTCCTTCAGTTACTGGCCCTACAGCTCCTTCAGTTACTGGCCCTACAGCTCCTTCAATTACTGTCCCTACAGCTCCTTCAGTTACTGTCCCTACTGCTCCTTCAGTTACTGTCCCTACAGCTCCTTCAGTTACTGTCCCTACAGCTCCTTCAGTTACTGTCCCTACTGCTCCTTCAGTTACTGCCCCTACTGCTCCTTCAGTTACTGTCCCTACAGCTCCTTCAGTTACTGTCCCTACTGCTCCTTCAGTTACTGTCCCTACTGCTCCTTCAGTTACTGTCCCTACTGCTCCTTCAGTTACTGTCCCTACAGCTCCTTCAGTTACTGTGCCTACAGCTCCTTCAGTTACTGTCCCACAGCTCCTTCAGTTACTGTCCCTACAGCTCCTTCAGTTACTGTCCCTACAGCTCCTTCAGTTACTGTCCCTACAGCTCCATCAGTTACTGTACCCTACAGCTCCTTCAGTTACTGTACCCTACAGCTCCTTCAGTTACTGTCCTTACGGCTCCTTCAGTTACTGTCCCTACAGCTCCTTCGGTTACTGTCCCTACAGCTCCTTCAGTTACTGTCCCTACAGCTCCTTCAGTTACTGTCCCTACAGCTCCTTCGGTTACTGTCCCTACAGCTCCTTCAGTTACTGTCCCTACAGCTCCTTCAGTTACTGTCCCTACAGCTCCTTCGGTTACTGTCCCTACAGCTCCTTCGGTTACTGTCCCTACAGCTCCTTCAGTTACTGTCCCTACAGCTCCTTCAGTTACTGTCCCTACAGTTCCTTCAGTTACTGTCCCTACAGCTCCTTCGGTTACTGTCCCTACAGCTCCTTCGGTTACTGTCCCTACAGCTCCTTCAGTTACTGTCCCTACAGCTCCTTCAGTTACTGTCCCTACAGCTCCTTCAGTTACTGTCCCTACAGCTCCTTCAGTTACTGTCCCTACAGTTCCTTCAGTTACTGTCCCTACAGCTCCTTCAGTTACTGTCCCTACAGTTCCTTCAGTTACTGTCCCTACAGCTCCTTCAGTTACTGTCCCTACAGCTCCTTCAGTTACTGTCCCTACAGCTCCTTCGGTTACTGTCCCTACAACTCCTTCAGTTACTGTCCCTACAGAGCCTCTGCCGTGAGAATACTTCCTGCATGTAATCTGACAAATGTTCGCCGGCTGTTAGAAATGGGAGAAAAATTTGTTGAGAATAATATCCAACCTAACAAAACTCTGAGTCACAGGTGTCCTGAAAGTTTACCATAGTGTAACGGTCCTGACCTGTTTTATGTTGTTTTTGTATGTGTTTATGGTCAGGGCGTGTGTTTTGGGTGGGCAGTCTATGTTTTGTATTTCTAGGTTGGTTTTTGTGTTCGGCCTGGTATGATTCTCAATTAGAGACAGGTGTGTGTCGTTTGTCTCTAATTGAGAGTCATACTAAGGCAGCCAGGGTTTCACTGGGGTTTTGTGGGTGTTTGTTCCTGTGTCCACACATGGACAGTTGAAGGTTAGTCACGTTTGTTGTTTTGTAGTTTGTAGTGTCTTGTTTGCTGTTTTCATTAAAAGATGGCTTATTTCCCTCAATCCGCATCTTGGTCCTATCCATGCTCCTTCTCGTCTAAGGGGGAGAACAACATTGACTGCCTTTACAGAAACACCCACCACAACAGGACCAAGCGGATTGAGGAGAGAGAAAAGGAACTAAGGCACTGGACACAGGAGGAATGGACTTGGGAGGAGATCCTGGACGGTAGAGGACCTTGGGCTCAGCCAGGGGAATATCGCCGTCCCAAGGAGGAGTTGGAAGCAGCGAAGGCTGAGAGGCGTTGGTATGAGGAGGCAGCGCGACAACGCGGTTGGGAGCCCGTGAGTCAGACCCAAAAATTTCTTGGGGGGGGGCACACGAGGAGTGTGGCAAAGCCGGGTAGGATACCCGAGCCAACTCCCCGTGCTTACCGTGGAGGTAGAAGGCGTCGTACTGGTAAGACACCGTGTTATGCGGTAAAGCGCACGGTGTCCCCAGTACGCGTGCTTAGCCCAGTGCGGGCTATTCCACCTTGCCGCACTGGGAGGGCTAGGTTGGGCATCGAGCCGGATGTCATGAAGCCGGCCCAACGTATCTGGCCTCCAGTACGTCTCCTCGGGCCGGCGTACATGGCACCAGCCTTACAGGTGGTGTCCCCGGTTCGCCTGCATAGCCCAGTGCGGGCTATTCCACCTCGCCGCACTGGCAGGGCTACGGGGATCATTCAACCTGGTAGGGTTGGGGAGGCTCGGTGCTCAAGAGCACGTGTCCTCCTTCACGGTCCGGTAGACCCGGTGCCACCTCCATGTACCAGTCCTCCGGTGGCAGCCCCCCGTACCAGGCTGTCTCTCCGGGTTCTCTCTCCTGCTGTTTCCTCCTCTCCAGCGCAGCCAGTGCCTAGACCACGCACCAGGCTGTCTCTCCGGGTTCTCTCTCCTGCTGTTTCCTCCTCTCCAGCGCAGCCAGTGCCTAGACCACGCACCAGGCTGTCTCTCCTTCTCCTCCCTACAGAGCCGTCCTGCCATGACCAGCCAGAGCCGTCCTGCCATGACCAGCCAGAGCCGTCCTGCCATGACCAGCCAGAGCCGTCCTGCTATGACCAGCCAGAGCCGTCCTGCTATGACCAGCCAGAGCCGTCCTGCTATGACCTGCCAGAGCCGTCCGGCTATGACCTGCCAGAGCCGTCCTGCTATGACCTGCCAGAGCCGTCCTGCTATGGCCTGCCAGAGCCGTCCAGCCAGGGCCTGCCAGAGCCGTCCAGCCAGGGCCTGCCAGAGCCGTCCAGCCAGGACCTGCCAGAGCCGTCCAGCCAGGACCTGCCAGAGCCGTCCAGCCAGGACCTGCCAGAGCCGTCCAGCCGGGACCTGCCAGAGCCGTCCAGCCGGGACCTGCCAGAGCCATCCAGCCGGGACCTGCCAGAGTCCCTCAGCCGGGACCTGCCAGAGTCCCTCAGCCGGGACCTGCCAGAGTCCCTCAGCCGGGACCTGCCAGAGTCCCTCAGCCGGGATCTGCCAGAGTCCCTCAGCCGGGATCTGCCAGAGTCCCTCAGCCGGGATCTGCCAGAGTCCCTCAGCCGGGATCTGCCAGAGTCCCTCAGCCGGGATCTGCCAGAGTCCCTCAGCCGGGATCTGCCAGAGTCCCTCAGCCGGGATCTGCCAGAGTCCCTCAGCCGGGACCTGCCCCTTGTCCCGGTGCTGCCCCTTGTCCCGGTGCTGCCCCTTGTCCCGGTGCTGCCCCTTGTCCCGGTGCTGCCCCTTGTCCCGGTGCTGCCCCTTGTCCCGGTGCTGCCCCTTGTCCCGGTGCTGCCCCTTGTCCCGGTGCTGCCCCTTGTCCCGTTGCTGCCCCTTGTCCCGGTTCTGCCCCTTGTCCCGGTTCTGCCCCTTCTCCTGGTGCTGGCCGTTTATTTAGGGGATGTTAGTTTTAGGGTGGTCATTGGGAGGGGAAGACGGAAGCGGGGAGTGACTATGGTGGTGTGGGGACAGCGTCCAGAGCCTGAGCCACCACCGTGGTCAACTGCCCACCCAGACCCTCCCCTGGACTTTGTGCTGGTGCGCCCGGCGTTCGCACCTTGAGGGGGGGGTTCTGTAACGGTCCTGACCTGTTTTATGTTGTTTTTGTATGTGTTTATGGTCAGGGCGTGTGTTTTGGGTGGGCAGTCTATGTTTTGTATTTCTAGGTTGGTTTTTGTGTTCGGCCTGGTATGATTCTCAATTAGAGACAGGTGTGTGTCGTTTGTCTCTAATTGAGAGTCATACTAAGGCAGCCAGGGTTTCACTGGGGTTTTGTGGGTGTTTGTTCCTGTGTCCACACATGGACAGTTGAAGGTTAGTCACGTTTGTTGTTTTGTAGTTTGTAGTGTCTTGTTTGCTGTTTTCATTAAAAGATGGCTTATTTCCCTCAATCCGCATCTTGGTCCTATCCATGCTCCTTCTCGTCTAAGGGGGAGAACAACATTGACTGCCTTTACACATAGTGTCTGAAATGCCACCACTATCTCCTCTACTCTCACCATGATCTGGGTATGTGTAATGTTCAACTAAATCCCCATATTGTGTACAGTTAGCTGTCCTCCCTCTTCTATGAGCTATTTCCTGTAACAAGATACAGTCTCTGGGAATGATACTCCTCTATCACTACATCTAACCCATAACACACTATACTCCTCTATCACTACATCTAACCCATAACACACTATACTCTATCATTACATCTAACCCATAACACACTGTACTCTATCATTACATCTAACCCATAACACACTATACTCCTCTATCACTACATCTAACCCATAACACACTGTACTCTATCACTACATCTAACCCATAACACACTATACTCTATCATTACATCTAACCCATAACACACTGTACTCTATCATTACATCTAACCCATAACACACTATACTCCTCTATCACTACATCTAACCCATAACACACTATACTCTATCACTACATCTAACCCATAACACACTATACTCTATCATTACATCTAACCCATAACACACTATACTCCTCTATCACTACATCTAACCCATAACACACTATACTCTATCATTACATCTAACCCATAACACACTATACTCTATCATTACATCTAACCCATAACACACTATACTCCTCTATCACTACATCTAACCCATAACACACTATACTCCTCTATCACTACATCTAACCCATAACACACTATACTCTATCATTACATCTAACCCATAACACACTATACTCCTCTATCACTACATCTAACCCATAACACACTGTACTCTATCACTACATCTAACCCATAACACACTATACTCCTCTATCATTACATCTAAACCATAACACACTATACTCTATCATTACATCTAACCCATAACACACTATACTCCTCTATCATTACATCTAACCCATAACACACTATACTCCTCTATCATAACATCTAACCCATAACACACTATACTCCTCTATCATTACATCTAACCCATAACACACTATACTCCTCTATCACTACATCTAACCCATAACACACTATACTCCTATATCATTACATCTAACCCATAACACACTATACTCCTATATCATTACATCTAACCCATAACACACTATACTCCTCTATCATTACATCTAACCCATAACACACTATACTCCTCTATCATAACATCTAACCCATAACACACTATACTCCTCTATCATTACATCTAACCCATAACACACTATACTCCTCTATCATAACATCTAACCCATAACACACTATACTCCTCTATCATTACATCTAACCCATAACACACTATACTCTATCATTACATCTAACCCATAACACACTATACTCCTCTATCATTACATCTAACCCATAACACACTATACTCTATCATTACATCTAACCCATAACACACTATACTCCTCTATCACTACATCTAACCCATAACACACTATACTCCTCTATCACTACATCTAACCCATAACACACTATACTCTATCATTACATCTAACCCATAACACACTATACTCTATCATTACATCTAACCCATAACACACTATACTCTATCATTACATCTAACCCATAACACACTATACTCCTCTATCATTACATCTAACCCATAACACACTATACTCCTCTATCACTACATCTAACCCATAACACACTATACTCTATCACTACATCTAACCCATAACACACTATACTCCTCTATCATTACATCTAACCCATAACACACTATACTCCTCTATCATTACATCTAACCCATAACACACTATACTCCTCTATCACTACATCTAACCCATAACACACTATACTCTATCATTACATCTAACCCATAACACACTGTACTCCTCTATCACTACATCTAACCCATAACACACTATACTCCTCTATCATTACATCTAACCCATAACACACTATACTCCTCTATCATTATATCTAACCCATAACACACTGTACTCTATCATTACATCTAACCCATAACACACTGTACTCTATCACTACATCTAACCCATAACACACTATACTCCTCTATCACTACATCTAACCCATAACACACTGTACTCTATCACTACATCTAACCCATAACACACTATACTCTATCATTACATCTAACCCATAACACACTATACTCCTCTATCATTACATCTAACCCATAACACACTGTACTCTATCACTACATCTAACCCATAACACACTATACTCCTCTATCACTACATCTAACCCATAACACACTGTACTCTATCACTACATCTAACCCATAACACACTATACTCTATCATTACATCTAACCCATAACACACTATACTCCTCTATCATTACATCTAACCCATAACACACTATACTCCTCTATCACTACATCTAACCCAAAACACACTATACTCTATCATTACATCTAACCCATAACACACTATACTCTATCATTACATCTAACCCATAACACACTATACTCTATCATTACATCTAACCCATAACACACTATACTCTATCATTACATCTAACCCATAACACACTATACTCCTCTATCATTACATCTAACCCATAACACACTATACTCCTCTATCATTACATCTAACCCATAACACACTATACTCCTCTATCATTACATCTAACCCATAACACACTATACTCCTCTATCATAACATCTAACCCATAACACACTATACTCTATCATTACATCTAACCCATAACACACTATACTCTATCATTACATCTAACCCATAACACACTATACTCCTCTATCATAACATCTAACCCATAACACACTATACTCTATCATTACATCTAACCCATAACACACTATACTCTATCATTACATCTAACCCATAACACACTATACTCTATCATTACATCTAACCCATAACACACTATACTCTATCATTACATCTAACCCATAACACACTATACTCTATCATTACATCTAACCCATAACACACTATACTCCTCTATCACTACATCTAACCCATAACACACTATACTCTATCATTACATCTAACCCATAACACACTATACTCTATCATTACATCTAAACCATAACACACTATACTCCTCTATCACTACATCTAACCCATAACACACTATACTCTATCATTACATCTAACCCATAACACATTATACTCTATCATTACATCTAACCCATAACACACTATACTCCTCTATCACTACATCTAACCCATAACACACTGTACTCCTCTATCACTACATCTAACCCATAACACACTATACTCCTAATGCATGTTCTATAGTAATAAACATACTAACACACTATACTCCTCTATCACTACATCTAACCCATAACACACTATACTCCTCTATCATTACATCTAACCCATAACACACTATACTCTATCATTACATCTAACCCATAACACACTACTCCTAATGCATGTTCTACAGTTATAAACATACTAACACATTCTCAAACCAGTTAGTCAATATACATCATTCCCTCCTCTGGAACAATGAACACCCTCATGTTCCACCAAACCTAAAAACATATTGACTTGAAAAGGAAAGAGAAAAATAAAGTACATGTTTAATAACTTAGCACCATCCATGTATGCAATGTAACATTAAAATTCTGAATACAGGGTAAACTAAAAAAAAACTAAAAACGTTCATGTTTGTCCCAAGCTGTCATCCATTTTCCCCCAAACAAACCACCTCCCCTCAGGATGACACTTAGAGATACGTTTCTGGTGACTCTCGGCCAAATAAATGTTAATCGCTGTATCCCAATCACAACTAAAACATTTTAATAAATTATCCAACCCAAATTTAGAATGACTGACCTCAGTGCTTACTTTGAGTCTAGGGCTCAAATTCCAGTTTATCAACATGGCACAGATCATCCCTGTTAGAACATACATTTATAAACAACCTTTTATTGTTGGTCATAACTCTTCTCATTACAGCCCCCCTTTGTCCCTGTTTTCCTGTCATGAGTGGCCTGGTAATGAAAGATCAGTATCTCAATGCATTCTTAGTCTAAATAGTTAGCAGGGTGTATACCACCCCCCCCCCCCCCCCCCCCCTTCCTTCACCCGGCACTTATCATTCTAGCGTGTCTTCTTCAGATATCGTTTACAGTTCATTTTCCCAACGGCACATGTACATTTTTCCCGTCACATTTCATGGCCCTTGATAATGTCCCAATTTTAATATCCAAGTAGATACCTCTGTTTCTCCCACGTACACGAGTCTCTCACCTGAGCTGTTCTCTCTCTCCACGCTCACTCCACACACGCTCTCAGCACCCCGGGCCTGGTTTATGGCTCGGACTCAGATAGGAGTGGTAAGTCACCGTCTCTCAGCACCCCGGCCCTGGTTTATGGCTCGGACTCAGATAGGAGTGGTAAGTCATTGTCTCTCAGCACCCCGGCCCTGGTTTATGGCTCAGACTCAGATAGGAGTGGTAAGTCATTGTCTCTCAGCACCCCGGCCCTGGTTTATGGCTCAGACTCAGATAGGAGTGGTAAAAGTCATTGTCTCTCAGCACCCCGTCCCTGGTTTATGGCTCGGACTCAGATAGGAGTGGTAAGTCATTGTCTCTCAGCACCCCGTCCCTGGTTTATGGCTCAGACTCAGATAGGAGTGGTAAAAGTCATTGTCTCTCAGCACCCCGTCCCTGGTTTATGGCTCGGACTCAGATAGAAGTGGTAAGTCATTGTCTCTCAGCACCCCGGCCCTGGTTTATGGCTCGGACTCAGATGAGTGGTAAAAGTCATTGTCTCTCAGCACCCCGTCCCTGGTTTATGGCTCGGACTCAGATGAGAGTGGTAAAAGTCATTGTCTCTCAGCACCCCGGCCCTGGTTTATGGCTCGGACTCAGATAGGAGTGGTAAAAGTCATTGTCTCTCAGCACCCCGTCCCTGGTTTATGGCTCGGACTCAGATGAGAGTGGTAAAAGTCACTGTCTCTCAGCACCCCGGCCCTGGTTTATGGCTCGGACTCAGATGAGAGTGGTAAAAGTCATTGTCTCTCAGCACCCCGTCCCTGGTTTATGGCTCGGACTCAGATAGGAGTGGTAAAAGTCATTGTCTCTCAGCACCCCGGCCCTGGTTTATGGCTCGGACTCAGATAGGAGTGGTAAAAGTCATTGTCTCTCAGCACCCCGTCCCTGGTTTATGGCTCGGACTCAGATAGGAGTGGTAAAAGTCATTGTCTCTCAGCACCCCGGCCCTGGTTTATGGCTCGGACTCAGATGAGAGTGGTAAAAGTCACCGTCTCTCATTGCACGCCTTTGTCGCTCTTTCTTCAGCCGGTTAGGGAGGGTTTTAAGGTTTACACACACTGTCTATGGTCAAATTATTCCTACCATGCATTAAGACACGATCTGACCTTACCTTCCATGATAAGCACAGATCATAACAACAGTTAAGTTAATTACGTTTCTGTTTCAGGAAACCAGACAAACATTGACTATATGACGAATTATTACATGAACCTTTTCTTAATAACATCTCTAAGACTGTCATGTTTTGTCTTTTGATTATCATGTCTTGTCCCTGTGCTTCCCTTCCATTTGTCTCCCTCTGCTGGTCTTAGTAGGTTCTTTCCCTCTCTCTTCCCCTCCCTCTCTTCCTCTCTCGCTCTCTCTCTATCGTTCCGTTCCTGCTCCCAGCTGTTCCTCATTCTCCTAACTACCTCATTTAATCTTTCACACCTGTCCCCTATTTTGCCCTCTGATTAGAGTTCCTATTTCTCCCTCTGTTTTCCGCTTCTGTCCTTGTCGGATCTTTGTTTGATGTTTGCTGTTCCGTGTCCTGGTTCCGCCCTGTCGTGTTTTTGCCTTCATCAGATGCTGCGTGTGAGCAGGTGTCATCTAAGATATATCCAGGAGTACCGTTTTGTTTAAGTTTGGAATAAAGACTCTGTTTTTGTTAAGTCGCTTTTGGGTCCTCATTCATCTGCATAACAGAAAGATCCGACCAGTATGGACCCAGCGACTACGGATTCTCGCAACACTGCCATCGAGATCCAGGGAGCAATGCTCGGCAGACACGAGCAGGAATTGTCTGCTGCTCGTCATGCCGTTGAGACCCTGGCCGCTCAGGTTTCCAACCTCTCAGGACAGTTTCAGAGTCTTCGTCTCGTGCCACCTGTTACTTCCTGGTCTTCCGAGTCTTCGGAACCTAGGGTTAATAACCCACCATGTTACTCTGGGCAACCCACTGAGTGCCGCTCCTTTCTGACCCAGTGTGATATTGTGTTTTCTCTCCAGCCCAACACATACTCACGAGAGAGAGCTCGGATCGCCTACGTCATATCACTCCTTACTGGTCGGGCTCGGGAGTGGGGCACAGCTATCTGGGAGGCAAGGGCTGAGTGTACTAACGATTATCAGAGCTTTAAAGAGGAGATGATACGGGTTTTTGATCGTTCAGTTTTTGGGAAGGAGGCTTCCAGGGTCCTGGCTTCCCTATGTCAAGGTGATCGATCCATAACGGATTACTCTATAGAGTTTCGCACTCTTGCTGCATCCAGTGACTGGAACGAGCCGGCGTTGCTCGCTCGTTTTCTGGAGGGACTTCACGCTGAGGTTAAGGATGAGATTCTCTCCCGGGAGGTTCCTTCCAGCGTG
This sequence comes from Salvelinus namaycush, assembly GCF_016432855.1. Taxonomy (NCBI): domain Eukaryota; kingdom Metazoa; phylum Chordata; class Actinopteri; order Salmoniformes; family Salmonidae; genus Salvelinus; species Salvelinus namaycush. The sequence goes on from NC_052315.1 coordinate 7,825,997, forward strand.
GACTCTTTGATTGCACTCGCCATCCGCATAGAACGACGGGTAGATCTTCGTCACCGAGCTCGTGGAAGAGAGCTCGCGTTAACGGTGTTTCCCCTCTCCGCATCTCAACCATCTTCTCCCATCAGCTCAGAGACTGAGCCCATGCAGCTGGGAGGTATTCGCATCTCGACTAAGGAGAGGGAACGGAGAATCACCAACCGCCTTTGTCTCTATTGCGGTTCTGCTGGACATTTTGTCATGTCATGTCCAGTAAAAGGCCAGAGCTCATCAGTAAGCGGAGGGCTACTGGTGAGCGCTACTACTCAGGTCTCTCCATCAAGATCCTGTACTACCTTGTCGGTCCATCTACGCTGGACCGGTTCGGCTGCTTCCTGCAGTGCCTTGATAGACTCTGGGGCTGAGGGTTGTTTTATGGACGAAGCATGGGCTCGGAAACATGACATTCCTCTCAGACAGTTAGGGAAGCCCACGCCCATGTTCGCCTTAGATGGTAGTCTTCTCCCCAGTATCAGATGTGAGACACTACCTTTAACCCTCACAGTATCTGGTAACCACAGTGAGACCATTTCCTTTTTGATTTTTCGTTCACCTTTTACACCTGTTGTTTTGGGTCATCCCTGGCTAGTATGTCATAATCCTTCTATTAATTGGTCTAGTAATTCTATCCTATCCTGGAACGTTTCTTGTCATGTGAAGTGTTTAATGTCTGCTATCCCTCCTGTGTCTTCTGTCCCCTCTACTCAGGAGGAACCTGGTGACTTGACAGGAGTGCCGGAGGAATATCATGATCTGCGCACGGTCTTCAGTCGGTCCAGAGCCAGCTCCCTTCCTCCTCACCGGTCGTATGATTGTTGTATTGATCTCCTTCCGGGGACCACTCCCCCTCGGGGTAGACTTTACTCTCTGTCGGCTCCCGAACGTAAGGCTCTCGAGGATTATCTGTCTGTTTCTCTCAACGCCGGTACCGTGGTGCCTTCTTCCTCTCCCGCCGGAGCGGGGTTTTTCTTTGTTAAGAAGAAGGACGGTACTCTGCGCCCCTGTGTGGATTATCGAGGGCTGAATGACATAACGGTTAAGAATCGTTATCCGCTTCCCCTTATGTCGTCAGCCTTCGAGATGCTGCAGGGAGCCAGGTTCTTTACTAAGTTGGACCTTCGTAACGCTTACCATCTCGTACGCATCAGAGAGGGGGACGAGTGGAAAACGGCGTTTAACACTCCGTTAGGGCATTTTGAATACCGGGTTCTGCCGTTCGGTCTCTCTAATGCTCCAGCGGTCTTTCAGGCATTAGTCAATGATGTACTGAGAGACATGCTGAACATCTTTGTTTTCGTTTACCTTGACGATATCCTGATTTTTTCACCGTCACTCGAGATTCATGTTCAGCACGTTCGACGTGTACTCCAGCGCCTTTTAGAGAATTGTCTCTACGTGAAGGCTGAGAAGTGCGCCTTTCATGTCTCCTCTGTCACTTTTCTTGGTTCTGTTATTTCCGCTGAAGGCATTCAGATGGATCCCGCTAAGGTCCAGGCTGTCAGCGATTGGCCCGTCCCTAAGTCACGTGTCGAGTTGCAGCGCTTTCTCGGTTTCGCTAATTTCTATCGGCGTTTCATTCGTAATTTCGGTCAAGTGGCTGCCCCTCTCACAGCTCTGACTTCTGTCAAGACTTGCTTTAAGTGGTCCGGTTCCGCCCAGGGAGCTTTTGATCTCCTCAAGAAGCGTTTTACATCCGCTCCTATCCTTGTTACTCCTGACGTCACTAAACAATTTATTGTCGAGGTTGACGCTTCAGAGGTGGGCGTGGGAGCCATTCTGTCCCAGCGCTTCCAGTCTGACGATAAGGTTCATCCTTGCGCTTACTTTTCTCATCGCCTGTCGCCATCGGAACGCAACTATGATGTGGGTAACCGCGAACTGCTCGCTATCCGCTTAGCCATAGGCGAATGGCGACAGTGGTTGGAGGGGGCGACCGTTCCTTTTGTCGTTTGGACTGACCATAAGAACCTTGAGTACATCCGTTCTGCCAAACGACTTAATGCACGTCAAGCTCGTTGGGCGTTGTTTTTCGCTCGTTTCGAGTTCGTGATTTCCTATCGCCCGGGGAATAAGAACACCAAGCCTGATGCCTTATCCCGTCTCTTTAGTTCTTCTGTGGTTTCTACCGACCCCGAGGGGATTCTCCCTGAAGGGCGTGTTGTCGGGTTGACTGTCTGGGGAATTGAGAGACAGGTAAAGCAAGCGCTCACTCACACTGCGTCGCCGCGCGCTTGTCCTAGTAACCTTCTGTTTGTTCCTGTCCCTACTCGTCTGGCTGTTCTTCAGTGGGCTCATTCTGCCAAGTTAGCTGGCCACCCCGGTGTTCGGGGTACGCTTGCTTCTATTCGCCAGCGGTTTTGGTGGCCTACTCAGGAGCGGGACACGCGCCGTTTCGTGGCTGCTTGTTCGGACTGCGCGCAGACTAAGTCAGGTAACTCTCCTCCTGCCGGTCGTCTCAGACCGCTTCCCATTCCTTCTCGACCATGGTCTCACATCGCCTTAGACTTTATTACCGGTCTGCCTTCGTCTGCGGGGAAGACTGTGATTCTTACGGTTATCGATAGGTTCTCTAAGGCGGCACATTTCATTCCCCTCGCTAAGCTTCCTTCCGCTAAGGAGACGGCACAAATCATCATTGAGAATGTGTTCAGAATTCATGGCCTCCCGTTAGACGCCGTTTCAGACAGAGGTCCGCAATTCACGTCACAGTTTTGGAGGGAGTTCTGTCGTTTGATCGGTGCTTCCGTCAGTCTCTCTTCCGGGTTTCATCCCCAGTCTAACGGTCAAGCAGAAATGGCCAATCAGTCGATTGGTCGCATTTTACGCAGCCTTTCGTTTCGAAACCCTGCGTCTTGGGCAGAACAGCTCCCCTGGGCTGAGTACGCTCACAACTCGCTTCCTTCGTCTGCTACAGGGCTATCTCCGTTTCAGAGTAGTCTTGGTTACCAGCCTCCTCTGTTCTCGTCCCAGCTCGCCGAGTCCAGCGTTCCCTCCGCTCAGGCTTTTGTCCAACGTTGTGAGCGCACTTGGAGGAGGGTCAGGTCTGCACTTTGCCGTTACAGGGCGCAGACTGTGAGAGCCGCCAATAAACGTAGGATTAAGAGTCCTAGGTATTGTCGCGGTCAGAGAGTGTGGCTTTCCACTCGTAACCTTCCACTTACGACAGCTTCTCGCAAGTTGACTCCGCGGTTCATTGGTCCGTTCCGTGTCTCTCAGGTCGTCAATCCTGTCGCTGTGCGACTGCTTCTTCCGCGACATCTTCGTCGCGTCCACCCTGTCTTCCATGTCTCTTGTGTCAAGCCTTTTCTTCGCGCTCCCGTTCGTCTTCCCTCCCCCCCTCCCGTCCTTGTCGAGGGCGCACCTATTTACAAGGTACGGAAGATCATGGACATGCGTTCTCGGGGACGTGGTCACCAGTACTTAGTGGATTGGGAGGGTTACGGTCCTGAGGAGAGGAGTTGGGTTCCATCTCGGGACGTGCTGGACCGTTCGTTGATTAATGATTTCCTCCGTTGCCGCCAGGGTTCCTCCTCGAGTGCGCCAGGAGGCGCTCGGTGAGTGGGGGGGTACTGTCATGTTTTGTCTTTTGATTATCATGTCTTGTCCCTGTGCTTCCCTTCCATTTGTCTCCCTCTGCTGGTCTTAGTAGGTTCTTTCCCTCTCTCTTCCCCTCCCTCTCTTCCTCTCTCGCTCTCTCTCTATCGTTCCGTTCCTGCTCCCAGCTGTTCCTCATTCTCCTAACTACCTCATTTAATCTTTCACACCTGTCCCCTATTTTGCCCTCTGATTAGAGTTCCTATTTCTCCCTCTGTTTTCCGCTTCTGTCCTTGTCGGATCTTTGTTTGATGTTTGCTGTTCCGTGTCCTGGTTCCGCCCTGTCGTGTTTTTGCCTTCATCAGATGCTGCGTGTGAGCAGGTGTCATCTAAGATATATCCAGGAGTACCGTTTTGTTTAAGTTTGGAATAAAGACTCTGTTTTTGTTAAGTCGCTTTTGGGTCCTCATTCATCTGCATAACAAAGACAAATGTCAAAAAGCATAACATAATGTTACTGCTAAAACCATTTTCTAAAGTAGTCCATACTCCCTTATTCTATTGGCGACCTCTTGGAAGAATTACCAGATCATGAAGATAGCACCATAACCCCTCGCAGAATTCCCACTCCAGGATCCCTGTAACGATAGTCATTTTCTTCCTCCTCCTCGGAAGAGGAGAGGCGAGACGGATCGGACCAATACGCAGAGTGGTTAGTTTCCATAGTGATTTAATATATAACAAAACAATATGCGATACAAAATAACTACCGTGACAGTCCCGTGTGGCGAAACACTGATACAAGAACAAACACACGTGAAACCCCGGCTGCCTAAGTATGATTCTCAATCAGGGACAACGATTGACACCTGCCTCTGATTGAGAATCATACCAGGCCGAACACACAAAACCCCAACATAAAAATCACACATCGACAACCCACCCAACTCACGCCCTGACCATACTAATTAAATACAAAAACAAGGGAAAAACAGGTCAGGAACGTGACAATCCCAATCTGGTGAAAGTTGTATCAAAACAAAAACACAACATGAAATCAGCAATACATATATCACAATCCATTTGAAGTAACTGCCATCCTTTATTAACATATATGTTCCTTTATATATGCAGCCTGAACACAGTACCACTGTATAAGTACCCAAAGACCAGGACCTCAGGGAACTGGTAATTTTCCACTTTGAAACACGTGATTAAACAAAAACATGTTAAATCAAAAATAAACAAATTCAAATAACTAATCAATTTAGAATTACAACTCGTATAACTCCCTACGGAAAAAATAATAATCTCTTAAAGCAATGGTACAATTTTGATAGAGAATGGCGATTCTCATGAATTTTATAATTAAATCCCCCTGTTCCGTTAATTTGTAATGAGATTGATCATTTCTCATTAGGAATTTTTTGTATACAGGGCTTTCTATGTTTCCTCTCCCTTTCTTTCTCTGCCCTTCTGAAACCATTTAAATACCTCTTCAAAACATTTCCATCCTCCTGCATACCCAATTTAACTGAATTGAAAAATCCAATAAATCCCACTACACTGCGACAGTATCTCTCCACCGAGTCTAACGATTCACTGGTCTCCTTTTCCCCATGATTCTCCATAACCACCACACCACATAAAAAATGAAAAGTTCATTTTAGGTTTGGTAACCCCTATACTAATTCCTCGTGACCCCTCCACCCTTTCGTCCATTCTAGAATCCTATTCCAGAATAACACGACATAAAACTTACATTTCTTTAAAAATAAAACCACATAAAATGTCTAATGATTTAAACAAACCCTAAGGCCTTCTGCATTTGCAAGGAGTGTTTGGCCATTTAATTTAAATGTCTTACCTTTAAATTCCATTCCCCTGGCATTTCCCTGGCATTCCACAGTTTTCCTGTGGCAAATTTAGCCAATTTCTCATTGTAAGGAATCCGCCATATATACATGTGGTTCTCCAACACTTTCTCTCACCAAGGCAGCCGCCTTAGCCATTTCGTCTGCTTTACGATTACCTATGGCGATTTTATCTGTACGACTAGTATGAGCTTCACATTTCACCACTGCTAATTTACTGGGTAACTGACATGCTTCTAATAATGCCTCCAGACCATTTTTGATTGGTGTTCCTGTTGCTGTTAACATGCCCCGTTGTGACCACAATGTCCCGAAATCATGAGCTACTCCAAATGCATACCACACACAGCGTACAGTCGTGTCTTTGGCATCATAAAGTGAAGACTGCTATTTTATCAAATCAATTCTCTGTAATTATTATTACGTGATTAAACTAATCATGTAAATGTAATTAACTAGGAAGTCGGGGCACCAAGGAAAATCTTCAGATTACAAAGTTATAATTTTCCTAAAATAGCTTTTCAGATATTTTAATATCTGATCAATTAGTCTTCTAATTAAGGAATTATTCTTTACCTCACGTTAGTCTCATTCCAAACGTCGTAAATTGTTGGTTATCTGCACAAACCCAGTCTTTGCTATGAATCATCCATACATCAATTGTCTTAATCATTTATTTACTAACTAACAAACAAACAGTAGGTATGGTTACAAGGAAATTATAGGGGATGTGCCTAGTGGGCTAAACCGGTATGGCGGCTTGGTAGACAAAGGAACTGAGAAGGGCGCGAAAGACAAAAGACACTACACAGTTGATAATTATAATAATTGAAATGCTAATCCTTTGCACATGAATGCTCACTCATTCGGGAATAATTGCAATCAATATATATATTTACGCTCAGTGTGTCGTCGTGATCTCTGTTGGAATCTTCCTTTTCTGTTGGAAAGTTCAACCGAGATTCTCTCTGCGTCCCCGGAGTCTTTGATTAGAATGGATACTTCAGAGTAACATTCAGAAATGTTCTTATAGATAGATGTTTCTGCGGTTGTCGGTCGTCGCATCAAGTCGACATAAATTCTAGCTGCAGACTAGTAATTAGTATCGAAGATTTGATCTTATTCTGTCGGTATTGATAGTCTCAGAGTTTAACAACCATTACAACCTTAGCTTATACTGAAGGTACGCATGGTCTCTACTCAAACCTTAGCCCTCTCGGTAATCGAGGTATGCATGGTCTCTACTCAAACCTTAGCCCTCTCGGGTAATCGAGGTATGCATGGTCTCTACTCAAACCTTAGCCCTCTCGGTAATCGAGGTACGCATGGTCTCTACTCAAACCTTAGCCCTCTCGGTAATCGAGGTACGCATGGTCTCTACTCAAACCTTAGCCCTCTCGGTAATCGAGGTACGCATGGTCTCTACTCAAACCTTAGCCCTCTCGGTAATCGAGGTACGCATGGTCTCTACTCAAACCTTAGCCCTCTCGGTAATCGAGGTACGCATGGTCTCTACTCAAACCTTAGCCCTCTCGGTAATCGAGGTACGCATGGTCTCTACTCAAACCTTAGCCCTCTCGGTAATCGAGGTACGCATGGTCTCTACTCAAACCTTAGTCCTCTCGGTAATCGAGGTACGCATGGTCTCTACTCAAACCTTAGCCCTCTCGGGTAATCGAGGTACGCATGGTCTCTACTCAAACCTTAGCCCTCTCGGTAATCGAGGTACGCATGGTCTCTACTCAAACCTTAGCCCTCTCGGTAATCGAGGTACGCATGGTCTCTACTCAAACCTTAGCCCTCTCGGTAATCGAGGTACGCATGGTCTCTACTCAAACCTTAGCCCTCTCGGTAATCGAGGTACGCATGGTCTCTACTCAAACCTTAGCCCTCTCGGTAATCGAGGTATGCATGGTCTCTACTCAAACCTTAGCCCTCTCGGTAATCGAGGTATGCATGTTCTAAAGTGGGCTTCTCCAGGTGGGGGTTTTATTCGGAACTGTGGAAAAGCTGTCCCATGAAGCCAGATCGATGTCTGTGCTCATAGGGGCGGCCCAATGACTTAGTGAAACTTTAAACAGAAATACAATTCTCTCACATTAACGGTTTAAAGTCACATTACACAATTTCACAAATAGTTTCATCTTTGCTCATTCATTGTATACAATAATTAGATGTAAGCCTCAGAATGGAGGCTCCTGTATAAACAGAGTTATGGTAATGTGGCTGTATTGTCTTTCATGAGGTCACAAACATGAAACAAAACGGACCGGTCGTAGCTGGTTTCTCCACCGACCGTTTACACATTCTCCAAAACATGGACATTGTTCAGTTCTCAAGTTCTGTGATGTAGAAGAAGTTCCCTTGTTCTACTGTGAACCTTTCTCTCTCTATACTGCATGAGGGAGAGAGTCTCCTCCAGGAATTTACGACCTTAGATAACAGAGCCTGGGTGTAGGGGGAAGAGAGAGGTGGTGAGAGAGAGAGAGAGTTGTTGCTTGCTATATCCAAAGAGGGCCACGTCATGACAGTACCCCGTTACGTTACTTTCTTCCCTTCTGCGTTCATGTAACTAGAGCCATCTGTGTACAATATTTTTCCCGATTCCAATGCTGTCTCTTGCAAATCAGGCCTAATCGGAGTAATCTGATCTGGGTCACATGTATGCGATTCACCCTCCCCAAGCAACAGCATTAACGACGCAGGTTTCAAAGCACCACTCTTATGAAATTGTAGATTTTCCCCATTTAACGTTAACTCCCATTTTGTCCATCTTGCACCAGTAACATGTTGTGCTTTCGTGCTGTTCACTATGTTTGCTACTGCATGTGGAACATACAAGTCTACTTTTTGACCCATTGTAATGGAAGCCGTGTTATGCAACACCATTTAAGTCGCCTGTACCGCCCTAAGGCACGGTGGCATTCCTTTTTCCACCGAGTCTAACGATTTACTCCAGTACATTACTGGTGTCCCCACGACTCTACGCAACCACAGCGCCACAACGTCCCTCCTGTTCATGAACAAAAATTTTAAAAGGTCATTTTAGGTTTGGCAATCCCAATGCTGGCGCTTGACACAATTGCTTCTTTAACTCGACAAACGCTTCCTCACACTCTTGATTCCACTCTATCCTCTCATGGGGACCCTATTCTCCTTTCGTCAACTCTGTAAGTGTCTCAGCAATGTCAGAGTATGACGAAATAAAATGTCTAACAAAATTGAAAACTTCTAAAGTTTTCCTGAGCGTGCGAGGCCGTGCCAAAGAATACATGGTTTCTACCCGATCCCGGGTAATGTGTATCTTGCCCTTAAAAATCAAAACCCCAAAATGTTACCTCTTGCTTTGCTAGTTGTGTGTCGTCCTATGATGCTTTATGACCCTGTTCCGCCAAATTGTCTACCAATGTGGTGCGGCCTCGCATATTAGTTTCTTCGTCTTTTGAAGCTAATAACAATTCATCCACGTATTGTACCAACACAGAATCTACAATTGATACCCTTTTAACAATTGTTTCAATGCAAAATGATACCAAGTGAGACTATTTGTAAATCCCATCGGTACTCTACTAAAAGTTAGGGAAAATGTGATCTCATACGTCTTCCATCACATAGAAACTGTAATCCCTTTAAACCCCTTATCGATCGAACAGAGACTATACACCGCTAAGTGAAAGTTCCATACTTGCTAATCTCAAAGCGATTAGTTGTTGCTCTTTTGAAAAAGATACAAACTTTTGTATAGTTAATTTCCTGCTAATGCCGTAGGTTCCAGTATAACCTTATACTCATCCTTCCAATGCCCGATAGTCCCAGGGAGCTATCTCCTTACGCTTTGATGTTTTTTCCGCTACGTTTCTTAGTCTTATCTCTGCCATTGAAACTATAGTTAGTGATTTTCTCTATGGCCCTTATTAACCCCTTGCATGTCTGCGAGGTGAGCGGAGTCATATTCCACTCTCAAAACATTGTCTGAATTAAATCTACTACCCCCGCAATTACCATTTTGATCACAGGGCTCAACCCTGCCATCAAAGCAAAAGTGCAAATTCTATCAATACACTCCCGTTCCCAGTCCTTCTGTAGTAGTGTACTGGTGTTACTCATGCTGTGTTTATCGTTATGCATTTGCTGCTGTTAGAATGCTGACATCAAAACACTGCTATACAGTGATCCCTCGCCACTTCGCGGTTCACTTATCGCGGATTCGCTATTTCGCGGATTTTCATAATGCATTTTTTTTTTTTTTTTTGGTGCATTGTGCTCTGCATTCTGATTCGCTAAAAACTCACTCCCGCTTCTTGTATCAAAACATGCTACGAATTGTGCTATCATTTTGTCGTCTCGTGCAGTTATGTGTACGTACATGAAACAGCTTGGCAAATTTACATTAAGTTGGCCAAATTATCTTGTAATTTCGAACATCTCCTAAACCCATAATGTCGACGAAACGCTCTGAAGAGCAGTGAAACGGCCTACACGTGAGTCACTGTATTTGTATACATGTAATAGTTGCTAATTGTAAAAAAAAAAAAAAGTTTTCTATTTCGCGGATTTCACTTATCGCGGGTCATTTTCGGAACGTAACCCCCGCGATAAACGAGGGATTACTGTATTGAGCTTTTGATTCTGTTTTGATGTTTTTATGCCAAGTCATAATTGTCTCCCTGAATTCTTTATTAGATTTGAATTCTTCGTCAGCAAGAAAATGTTGTCTAATTTGATCTAATTTGTTGAATTTTTCCCATATTCCAGCCGAATTGGTAAAATGCTTGTGCGCTTCTTTTAGCGCTTCCATGCCTTTATTAAAATCTGCTAGTTCTATATTACAGGGAGAAACAGGTCCGTTTGTCGCCATATCAATAGTTCTTATTCCCTAAACACTCCCGACGGTGTTCAGGGTATTTTAGATTTCTTCACTCTCGTCTATAATACACACCTTCTATTAACTATGTTCGAAGATAGTACCACACACTTCCCCGGATAATAATTAATTGGTCACGGCACTTAATACTTTGTATTAAAACCGATACCAAAAACGTCTGCGAATCTATTACTGGAGAATACGGACCGGACTTTATGTCCTATTCCAGTACTTCCTCAAATATCACTATTATTGATAACCCACATCATCTCTCATCATGCCCTCTCCCCATAGGGCATAAACCAACCTCTCTCCGTATTGATACTGCTTATACACGTAAATCAAACGGTGTTCAAATATCCTACATTTTCTTTTTGTTTTTTAACTCACTATCTTCTAGAACTCTCGTCTTAAACAAAACAAACTCACTGCAACGGGGAATTGTGTCCTTTTTACAGATCTCGCAGGCGAATACCTCCACTAGGGACCTATCCTATATGGAACCTACCCTTCATGTATATTAGCCTGGCTCTTATATTTTATCTGGATCTCGCAGAGGAAAAACCTCCACTCGGAACCTATCCTTATGGAACATACCCTATACCAGATATTTATGACCGGTCGATTACACAATGGGCTTACAGAATTAAACTTAGGCTCTCCAGGTCCGTATCCCATAATTAGTTCATCCAACGATTCTCATCTCCCCAAGATATCAAAATGAGTGGAAACAGATATAGGACCTAGCCTACCTTGTCTGTTGCCAGCTCTGCTCCACTGATCTGGACTCTTTGTTTTGACTACAAGTTGTGGTGAACCCTGCCGACAACGCCACCTGTTAGGTTCTTATTTGTCAGAGTAAATAACTCACGGATACTATATAAGCTTTAACCAAGTTTAATTCTTCCCAAAGGTTCTGTACAGCTGTAATTCAGACAGCAAAACATTTCTCACCATCACAGTTATATACATCCCACTTAACTTCTTATGGCTGCAGCCCGGCGTCGGTACACTTATGACAACAGCCACTTCAAGTGCAGGGCGCGAAATTCAAAATATATTTTTTTTAAATATTTAACTTTCACACATTAACAAGTCCAATACAGCAAATGAAAGGTACACATCTTGTGAATCCAGCCAACATGTCCAATTTTTAAAATGTTTTACAGCGAAAACAGCACGTATATTTATGTTAGCTCACCACCAAATACAAAAAAGGACAGACATTTTTCACAGCACAGGTAGCATGCACAAAGCCAACCTAACTAACCAAGAACCAACCAAACTAACCAACAAACAACTTCATCAGATGACAGTCTTATAACATGTTATACAATAAATCTATGTTTGTTCGAAAAATGTGCATATTTCAGGTATAAATCATAGTTTACATTGCAGCTACAATCAGAAATTGCACCGAAAGCAGCCATAATAATTACAGACACCAATGTCAAATACCTAATTACTCATCATAAAACATTTCTGAAAAATACATAGTGTACAGCAAATGAAAGACAGGCATCTTGTGATTCCAGCCAATATTTCCGATTTATTAAGTGTTTTACAGCGAAAACACAATATAGCGTTATATTAGCTTACCACAATAGCCAAAAATACAAGCCATTTCCCAGCAGTAAAAGTTAGCGATCGTGACAAACCAGTAAAAGATATATAATTTTTGACTAACCTTGATATTCTTCATCAGATGACAGTCCTATAACATCAGGTTATACATACACTTATGTTTTGTTCGAAAATGTGCATATTTAGAGCTGAAATCAGTGGTTATACATTGTGCTAACGTAGCTACTTTTTCCCACAACGTCCGGATTTTTTTCTGACACTTTTTCTGACACACATATTCTGACCAAATAGCTATTCATAAACATAACTAAAAAATACATGTTGTATAGGAAATGATAGATACACTAGTTCTTAATGCAATCGCCGTGTTAGAATTCTAAAAAATAACTTCATTACGACATCCAGCTTCGGTATAGCTAGAGTACCCAAAAGTTGGGCGCCGACGACTAATTCACATGTACGACAGATATATGAAATAGCATCATAAAATGTTTCATACTTTTGCTGATCTTTCATCAGCATGTTGGACAAGGGGTCCTTTGTCGGGAACAATCGTTGTTTGGATTTAGAACGGCCACTTTCCCTCTCGATTTAGCAAGCACACTAGCCAAGTGGCACGAATCTCTCCATCGTCAACAAAGTCAGAGAACGGAACACGGCAAAACTCCCGAAAAAATGTCAATAATCTGATTAAACTATATTGAAAAAACATACTTTACGATGATATGGTCACATGTATCAAATAAAATCAAAGCCGAAGATAGTAGTCGCCTATAACGGCAGCTAAACAGAAGGCAAATCCAGGTACCTTCTCGCGCTCTCCAGAAAACCGGAAATGGGGGACACGTCATACAAAGAGCTTGTATTCCACTTCAGACCAAGATAAACACTCAATTTCTTCTCTCACCGCCTCTTGACATCCAGGGGAAGGTCTATGAAGTGCATGTATACTAATACGTATCATGCCCATTTATAGGCAGGAAGTAGAACAGAGCCTCGATTTCAGACTTTCCACTTCCTGGTCAGGAAGTTTGTGCCAAATGAGTTCTGTTTGACTCACAGATAATTCAAACGGTTTTAGAAACTAGAGAGTGTTTTCTATCCAATAGTAATAATAATATGCCTATTGTACGAGCAAGAATTGAGTACGAGGCCGTTTGAAATGGGCACCTTTTATCTGGCTACTCAATACTGCCCCTGCAGCCCAAACAGGTTAATACACTCCTCCTTCTCTCCAATCCTTACATCTTATGGTTCAACAGGAAAAGGGTAACATGGTATTGTTGGTGGGTCCAGGGGCAGGCAGAAGGTCATACACAGGGGGTCCAAAAGGCAACAGTACAGGCAGGGAAAAGGTTAGTAGCGTCGTCCGGAAGATCAGGCAATAGGTCGATTACAGGAAATCCGATAGGCTAAAGTACAGGCAGGAAATATGCAAAAGGCATCGTTAGTGAGGCAGGCAAAACCTATCATACACAGGAGGAGTAAATTACGGGAAAAACAGCACTCCGAATAGACGTGTGTGACAAAACAAACAATACCTCACAATGATGGGGTGCAAAGAACTGAACTAAATAGTGTGTGATAATGACATACAGGTGTGTGAACAGGTGCTCAGAATTCAGGTGATTGGGATCTGGAGAGTGAGCTGCCTTCAGGGGATCTAGGTGTTTGAGAGTGTGAGTTGGAAGCAGACGTTACAGGTAGCGTTTGCCGGCCGAGAGTACTTAGTACCTCTGAACAGAGTGCCGAACTTATTTGCAAACCCAGTGCAAACCGATTCTACATGTGCAATCGCAAGAAAATATCATCAGATGTCCAGCAGTCCTGTATTGAACTCTGAAAGCTATCAGCAAATCCTACAGCTATGTTTTTTTGTATACACACTGTCAATCAATTTTGCCTATGCCATGGTATTCACTGTTATTCACTGTTCAGCAGAGTCAACATGTTTGTTTGTGCTATCTTTGACTGACATTAGCTAACGTAAGCTAGCTAACGTTAGCAAATACGAGTAGCTCAATCTGGTAGCCATCTATTCCACCTTTGTCTGGAAAACACTCTGTTATTAAACATTGAATCGTCGATAGAGCTAACTCACTCTAAATCGTCTATGGTTGGTTAGTTGGTCCTCAGTCGGTCTCAGCTGGCTAGCGAATCTTGCTACCAATTTAGTGACACTAGTTAGCTAACAGCAAGCTGACAATATTGAAATGTCCATGTTAGGTGTGCTAAGCTATCCAGTCTAATAGAGATCAATACAATGGCACCAACATGGGCTTCCAACCCCTGTTGGCCAACATATGTACAAGCTGACACCTAAGATAGCTCAATTTACAGTAATCATGGTATAAACATGAATTGTGTAGTGTTTGTATGGTTTGTTATGAAGTTACAGGTGGTTAGAGGTAGCATGAGGACCACAGAGAATTAGGACCACACAGTACCTTCCAGACCATGTAATCAATTTAGTCTACCCCTCTTCTCTTTTTACCTTTTCTCTATGTAAAAATCTGGTTATCTGAAGTCATTTCAAAGTGCCCTGCTGAAAATTACCCTAAAGCTGGGGTGTTTTGGGTACACAAGCATGAAGGAGCGGATACAGCTTGCTGTTATGGAGCACAACAATATTGTGTGACAGAAACCAGCAAGGGACACTGAAAGGTATAAAATCAAGACTACAACAGTAATGTCACAACCACTTCATTCTTCTCTCTGCAGATTCTGAAAACCCAATACAAAGACGCGTCTACAAAAATCCACCATTGACAAGAATGATCTGTCAAATTCAATAGGCTGGGGAGGTTTACAGACAGTACTTTCAGATAATGAAGGGGGGTTTGGTAGTGCAGGGTTGTGCTTACAGTAAATGTATTGTTCTGTATGAGAGCGATTGAGAGGTGCCATTTATCCTAAATCTCCCATACAACAATTCATACTGTGTAAGAACTGCCCTCCTAAGACTTTTCATACCTTTAGCCCCACAGGATGTTCACTTTGTTGACTGATATTTCCTCTCAAAAGCAGCTCCCTATGTCTGTCAATGCTAGCCCGGTCCCAATCGTTTAACACATTTGCCAACAAAGGCATGTTGCCCTACATCCCTTCCACAAAAAGTGTCAAATGCTAACACCACAACCATGTCTTTCCAGGAGCGTGCAGTACCAGAAAATCTTCTGCAAGAGGACCAAACAGTTGGTGGACTTTCGGCTGAGTCTTATCCAACTGGCCGTTCACCGCAGACAGGACAAGACCATTCGCCATAAGCACAAAGAGTCTCAGCTTCCCCAGCCCAACATGCCAAACACCATTTCCAGTGTTCCGAAGCCAGATCAAGGACTATGGCTGTGTTTACACAGGCAGTCCAAATCAGATCTTTTTATCACTAAATGGTTTTTTGACCTATCAAACCAGTTCTGTAAAAGATCTGATGTGATTAAAACCAATTAGTCGAAAAAACATATGAATAGGGCTGCCTGTGTAAAAGCAGCCAGTGTGGCTCAGAATAAGACCATGTAGAACAGGGGTCTCCAACCCTTTTCCTGGAGAGCTGCCCTCCTGTAGGTTTTCTCTCCAACCCTTTTCCTGGAGAGCTGCCCTCCTGTAGGTTTTCTCTCCAACCCTTTTCCTGGAGAGCTGCCCTCATGTAGGGTTTCTCTCCAACCCTTTTCCTAGAGAGCTGCCCTCCTGTAGGTTTTCGCTCCAACCCCAGTTGTAACTAACCCAGTTGTAACTAACTTGGTTCACCTTATCAAGAAGCTAATTATTAGATTAGGATTGGTAGATTAGGGTTGGAGTGAAAACCTACTGGACGGTAGCTCTCCTGGAACAGGGTTGGAGAGCCCTAATGTAGAACCACCAGAAAATAAATATGGATATTTTCTATCAGTCTTCAAAATTAGTCTGCCCTTATGGATTCACAGAAAATATTTATATGATATGTACAGGGCTCTTTAGCATCAAACAAATGCTAGAGATTCATATATCCAAAGAGTGTTTGTTTATATGTCAACATCTAAAATACAGGGGAGTGTATGAGTTAGTATTTAATACTGTTAGGTTCTTATTTGTCAGGGTAAATAACTCACGGACCCTATATAAGCTTTAACCAAGTTTAATTCTTCCCAACGGTTCTGTACAGCTGTCATTCAGACAGGAAAACATTTCTCACCATCACAGTTATACACATCCCACTTAAGACACTCCTCCTTTTCTCCAATCCTTACATCTTATGGTTCAACAGGAAAAGGGTAACAGGATACCAAACCCTTTTTACTCCCTTAAGGGAATTTGTCCTCACCTCCTGACCTCAACCCCTCCTTCACCTAATCCACATATGTCCATCTGTCTCCCCTATATCAACACGTTGCTCTCCTCTCGTCCACCCAACACATTCCAAAGCGTTCTGTCTTTCTTCAGAGAACCCTTAACTTCTGACATAAAACCCAGTCTCTTTTACTCCTTTGATTCTATGCTTCTTTCCTATTATTTATTTAATATCTCAATGTTCAAAGTTTAGCCGATTCCAACAATACTAACTCAAGACAACTGGGTATTCAACAAGAATGTTATATGGTAAAGGTAACATACAAAACAAAGTGTATGAACAGTGTAGTACAGTTCAGTGTGTCCGAGGGTATCTCAGGTGTAGAGACACACAAGTGCAGAGAACTTTAGTTACAGATTGTTACACCAGATTCACCCAAAGATTTTTGCCAGAATCTTGTGTATTTCAAGTCTTCTCTCATTGATCGAGACAGGTGGGTGTCCACCCCAAAGTACTACATGTCAGGATGACAGAGATCTGTCTTGATGAGAGACTTTAAAAAGATAAGATGGCGGCATACACATTGTTGGATTACTTCATGGAGTAATTATTTTATTTTATTTTAATAACAGAGGATTTTCTAAATTCAAACTGACCTCCTGCTACTGGACACAGACATTTTATGAGACTACTGTTCCCCCGAACTGAGGACGAAAACAGCATCGAAGGTTGGTCAAACATTCTCTGTGCTACACCAAACCATACCTATCCTGTAACTCCTAGTAATGGATACCAAAAATATTTGGTTAAATCACATTATCTTGTGTAACAATCAAAGACAACTGGTGGTCATGATGAAATTGCCATTCACAAATAAATATATAGTAGGAAAATACATTATCATCACTGTAATAATGTTCAGGGAATACTTGTATAACTGTGGGAGGAGTGTTGTCACGATCAAACTGCCGTTCAGCTCCTCAAGTCATCTTCTTGAAATGCAGCATAATGTCTAATCCCTCAAGAGTCCTCTTCTTGAAATGCAGCATAATGTCTAATCCCTCAAGAGTCCTCTTCTTGAAATGCAGCATAATGTCTAATCCCTCAAGAGTCCTCTTCTTGAAATGCAGCATAATGTCTAATCCCTCAAGAGTCCTCTTCTTGAAATCCAGCATAATGTCTAATCCCTCAAGAGTCCTCTTCTTGAAATGCAGCATAATGTCTAATCCCTCAAGAGTCTGCTTCTTGAAATCCAGCATAATGTCTAATCCCTCAAGAGTCCTCTTCTTGAAATGCAGCATAATGTCTAATCCCTCAAGAGTCCCCTTCTTGAAATCCAGCATAATGTCTAATCCTTCAAGAGTCCTCTTCTTGAAATGCAGCATAATGTCTAATCCCTCAAGAGTCCTCTTCTTGAAATGCAGCATAATGTCTAATCCCTCAAGAGTCCTCTTCTTGAAATGCAGCATAATGTCTAATCCCTCAAGAGGCCTCTTCTTGAAATCGAGCATAATGTCTAATCCTTCAAGAGTCCTCTTCTTGAAATGCAGCATAATGTCTAATCCCTCAAGAGGGATACAGTTCACAGCATACAGTTCTGCTACAATGACACACACAGGCAATGGAATTATGTTTCTGTATCTAGAATCCACTCCAGGAAGGCACTCTATTGTACAGTTTGAACGACAGTGAACTGTGCCAGCATAACATCAACATTAGGGTAGACTAGTTGAACATGCGTACATGTGCACAGGCACAGAGATTAAATTTACAACAATATCTAGCCTAATAGAAATAAATATGGCATAACCCTCAACCTTTGCACAGTGACCAGACCGTACAAATTGACCAAGGTAGGTAGGCAAACAGTATCTACCTAGAGCCATGTCAGGCATGCTTTGGCAAATATTGTTGATAGTAAATCCAGCTTCAGTTTTAGGGATTTATAACAGTAAATGGTTCTATTATTATTTGTCCTCACTGTTTGCTGGTAAACTCAGCTAGCTTGCTGGATATGCGATACTTGTTATTTACATCTGTTTGGAATCCTATCTTGTGAGATTGAAATCCATCCACGGATAAAATCACAACCAATGTCAACTCTTGTCAGTTATGTTACATAGCTAGCTTGTAAAAGTATTTACAGTTGCTGATGTTACATGTTTGTTAACAAGTTACAAATGTGACGCGTGGCACATAACAAGTTAGTAGTCACCAGGCTAACTTTTATTGAACCTTTATTTAACTAGGCAAGATAGTTAAGAACAAATGATTATTTACAATGACGGCCTAACTAGCTAGCCAACTCCAGTCATTTGCTAATGTTTGCTGGTTTACCTAACTTTAGGTGGCTGGTTGTAGCTTGCTGTTTAGTAGCCATATCTACGACTAAAAAGAGAAGAGGTTTTACAATCGAAATACAAAATATATCCGACTGTAAAACCTCTATTTTTAGTCATAGATATGACTACCGTTAGCTGTTTAGCTAACTTAGCTAGCAACCTAGCTAAGTTAGCAAATAGAACATTTAGATTTTCCCCACTGTAACACAGTAGTATGTTAGCCAGCAATACACAATATGGGTTTCAGTTGATAAACTGAAGTTAGTTAGCTAGGTGGCTTGCAGGAAAAATAACGTACTTAGCTAGGCACTGTATTTGTCATCTGCCCTCTTGGTGCTGGCATCGGCTGTGAACTTCTAACGTTAAATCCATCTCATTGTTTCAAATCCTTTTCGCTATATTCCATTTGAAATACGTACGGTTGACTGTCACCATGTAGTTAACAGAACATCAAAAAAGTATCCATCGTCAAATTTGTGTTGTTGAGAGGAATCACTTGAAGCCATATCTTCTGGTCAGTACTTGCAGTTTTGCCCAAAGGATTGTGTTGTTATTGTCTGCCTCCTTTAAAAAAAAATCCCGTCTTGGGGGAGGGACGGAGGCCAGAGCACGAAGCATCGCCCAACACAAGCTGAAGTCTTTCAGAGTCTGAATCGGCTGATAGATGTCCAACGGCTTCATCGAGCCAAGACAACCATATCTACACACACAGATACATATAGTGCGATCAGTAGAGCCTTCGCAAAATGCCACTTAACAGGACTACATTTATTTTTGATCTCGCCCCCCCATCAATACACCGGACGCCGTCATAGGGTGTATCATTCAGGGCGCTAAGCCAGACCTACATTCCTCCTGGGCAATTATGTGTGAAACACAACTCACTGTCCTAGAAAGGCCTCAGACCTGATGAAAACAAGCCCAGATTCCCCCAAGGTGAAATTCCCTTTTAAGGTCCTGGACCTCTCTGGTCAGATCGTCCCTTCATTTGTTAGTTGAGTCCAACAGTATTTGGTATTTGGACAAGGCTCTTGAAGCCATTTTCCTGTTGTTGTAACAACTGCATGTAGAACCATTTTTGTTAATTTAAAAGATCCTTCACCTGTGATTAACACTGTCCTCTCCATGACTCCCACCTTTGGCTTTGGATGCCATGGGGGGAGGGGGGGGGGATAATTTACATGTACTGTACTGTATGATGTGTGTCTGGGGTTTGGCCCGTGTGCAACAGGTCAAGTGGAGCAGTGTGTCCCCCCTGTCTGGGTCTCTGTCTCTGGGATCAATTGTGTCCGTCATCTTGAGACAGGGATGTTTCACTAGCCCAGCCATGAGGTCCGGCCGGAATAGAGAGAGAGGGGGAGGGAGGAAGAGAGAGGTGGCAAGAGAGAGAGACAGACAGAGTGTAGAGAGGAGGAAGATGGGGGGAAGTAAAATGGGGGAGAGGGAGAGAGTGTGTGTGTGTGTGTGTGTGTGTGTGTGTGTGTGTGTGTGTGTGTGTGTGTGTGTGTGTGTGTGTGTGTGTGAGAGAGATCTGAGGGTGACAGTTTAGAGAGGGTTACTGCGCCCCAAGCCTGGGGCCTACGTCATGGCGACTGGGGGGCAATTATGGATCATTTCAGTGTAAACAGAGTTCCCATGGTCTAAAACACCTTGTTTTTTATGCACACACACACACACAGACACACACACACACACACACACACACACACACACACACACACACACACACACACACACACACACACACACACACACACACACACACACACAACCCCTGGTGTGTGACAGAGGACAAACCCAGCCCCCAGTGCCAATGTGGGTGACATCACACACACACAGCTCTGTGATACGCCCACCTGCTGTCAAATAAAGAGTGAGGCATGGGGCGGATCGGGGGGGGATCTCCCCCAAGGCAAAGCCATCTGAGTTGGTGTGAACAGCTGTTTGATAATTGCAGCTTGCAGTAATTAAGCCGTGAAGAAATGAGCCGCCAGAGACAGACAAACTTGAAATACTGTTATCCTTCAAGGAGACAGACAAGGACACCTTCCACTCAGAGACCCAGGCATGTTCCATTCGTCCCTTCCCTGACAGCGGTTCCTTTTGTCGACTGCCGCGGTGAGAGAGCTTAACCTGTTTGGGCTGCAGGGGCAGTATTGAGTAGCCAGATAAAAGGTGCCCGGTTCAAACGGCCTCGTACTCAATTCTTGCTCGTACAATAAGCATATTATTATTACTATTGGATAGAAAACTCTAGTTTCTAAAACCGTTTGAATTATATCTGTGAGTAAAACAGAACTCATTTGGCACAAACTTCCTGACCAGGAAGTGGAAAATCTGAAATCGATGCTCTCTAGGTCCTGCCTATAAATGGGTATGATACGTATTAGTATACATGCACGTCATACACCTTCCCCTGGATGTCAAGAGGCTGTGAGAGAAGAAATGGAGTGTTTATCTTGGTCTGAGTTGGAATAAATCGTCTTGGAATGACGTGTCACCCATTTCCTGTTTTCAGGAAAGCGCGAGGTTGGACCTGGAATTGCCTTCTAAAAAGCTTTCGTTATAGGCGACTACTATCTCCGGCTTTGATTTTATTTGATACATGTGACAATATCATCGTAAAGTATGTTTTTTCAATATAGTTTTATTCGATTTTTGAAATTTATTCGGGACGTTAGGCGTGTTGCGTTGTGTACCTTTGTTCAGAAAGGAGAGCTTCGCGCCACTTGGCTAGTGCGCTTGCTAATTCAAGAGGGAAAAAGGACGTTCTAAATCCAAACAACGATTGTTCTTGACAAAGGACACCTTGTACAACATTCTGATGGAAGATCAGCAAAAGTAGGACCCATTTTATGATGTTATTTCATATCTCTGTTGAACTGTGTACTATTAGTTTTGCGCCCAGGTTTTGGGCACTCGGTCGCCATAACGTAAGCCTTATGTGGTAATGAAGTTATTTTTAGAATTCTAACACGGCGATTGCATTAAGAACTAGTGTATCTATCATTTCCTATACAACATGTATTTTTTAGTTATGTTTATGAATAGCTATTTGGTCAGAATATGTGTGTCAGAAAAAGTGTGAGAAAAAAATCCGGACGTTGTGGGAAAAAGTAGCTACGTTAGCACAATGTATAACCACTGATTTCAGCTCTAAATATGCACATTTTCGAACAAAACATAAGTGTATGTATAACCTGATGTTATAGGACTGTCATCTGATGAAGAATATCAAGGTTAGTCAAAAATTATATATCTTTTACTGGTTTGTTACGATCGCTAACTTTTGCTGCTGGGAAATGGCTTGTGTTTCTGGCTATTGTGGTAAGCTAATATAACGCTATATTGTGTTTTCGCTGTAAAACACTTAATAAATCGGAAATATTGGCTGGAATCACAAGATGCCTGTCTTTCATTTGCTGTACACTATGTATTTTTCAGAAATGTTTTATGATGAGTATTTCGGTATTTGGCGTTGGTGTCTGTAATTATTCTGTCTGCTTTCAGTGCAATTTCTGATTGTAGCTGCAATGTAAACTATGATTTATACCTGAAATATGCACATTTTTCGAACAAAACATAGAGTTATTGAATAACATGTTATAAGACTGTCATCTGATGAAGTTGTTTGTTGGTTAGTTTGGTTGGTTCTTGGTTAGTTAGGTTGGCTTTGTGCATGCTACCTGTGCTGTGAAAAATGTCTGTCCTTTTTTGTATTTGGTGGTGAGCTAACATAAATATACGTGCTGTTTTCGCTGTAAAACATTTTAAAAATCGGACATGTTGGCTGGATTCACAAGATGTGTACCTTTCATTTGCTGTATTGGACTTGTTAATGTGTGAAAGTTAAATATTTCAAAAAAATATATTTTGAATTTCGCGCCCTGCACTTGAAGTGGCTGTTGTCATATTGTGGGCGGCCTCGGGCTTGCAGCCAGAAGAAGTTAACCAAGCGTTTTAGTCCGTGGATGGATACCGGGTCTGCCTAGTATGGCAGGGGGTCCTGTGGTAATATAGTTCCCCTTTCGGGAAGTAGTGCTGACCGTCATTGGAGACCGAGACTGCAGTCACACATTCTCTCAGCCTGACTCAGCGCCCTTTCTGCCAAACTAAGCAATAACCACCCGATTGGCTTTCAATTATTTACATCATATCGCCACCCTCCCTCTGTAATACCTCCTCCAGGGCTAGCTATTAATACCCCCTCCAGGGCTCCCTATTAATACCCCCTCCAGGGATCCCTATTAATACCCCATCCAGGGCTCCCTATTAATATCCCCTCCAGGGCTCCCTATTAATACCCCCTCCAGGGCTCCCTATTAATACCCCCTCCAGGGCTCCCTATTAATATCCCCTCCAGGGCTCCCTATTAATATCCCCTCCAGGGCTCCCTATTAATACCCCCTCCAGGGCTCCCTATTAATACCCCCTCCAGGGATCCCTATTAATACCTCCTCCAGGGCTAGCTATTAATACCCCCTCCAGGGATCCCTATTAATACCCCCTCCAGGGCTCCCTATTAATACCCCCTCCAGGGCTCCCTATTAATACCCCCTCCAGGGATCCCTATTAATACCCCCTCCAGGGCTACCTATTAATGTCCCCTCCAGGGCTACCTATTGATGTCCCCTCCAGGGCTACCTATTGATGTCCCCTCCAGGGCTACCTATTAATGTCCCCTCCAGGGCTACCTATTAATGTCCCCTCTCCTTTTCCATCTCGGTTTGTTACTGCAGCAGGGCTATGGATCTTTAGTTTGCTGGGGAGTGTGATCATTGTTCGAGAGCCAAGAAACTCCCTGTAGATAGACTACTGGTGACTTGTCAATTAACATTTAAAGAGCTTCTGTCTGGCTGCATGGACCACAGGTCACACAGGGCATGTTTGTCTGCAACGATCCAGACAATCCACTTTTGTGTTCCGTTTTCACTTTGATGTGAATTAAGCAAATAAAAAATAAGTTTTGTCTGCTCTGAACTTGAAAGGCTGGGACTCAGGCTGGGACTCAGATATGAGAGGCTGGGACTCAGATATGTTAGGCCAGGGAGCGGTGGATGGAGTGGAGGTGCTGGGATTTGGAATGGCATTGCCTCAACTCGGAAGCCGGTGGAATGGTAATATGCCTTGGTAATATGCCTCCACAAACTACCGCGGGAGAACACAGGGTCACAAGGCCATATCTGATCAATTACTCGCTCCCCTGGGCAAATTTGTCCTCCTTTCAGTGTCTGAAGCGACAGATGAATTAAAGACACCTACAGAACCTATGACAGCAGAAGCTTAACTGATTGGAGCTTTAATTTGTCCATTTAGGCAGCTAATGAGCCAATTTAGAGCTCAAGTGAACCACAACTCTAAAGATGTCTAAAGCATTGTGTGTGTGTGTGTGTGTGTGTGTGTGTGTGTGTGTGTGTGTGTGTGTGTGTGTGGTGGGGGGGTTGAAGTATATGGGTGAAGTAGCAGGTCCACTGTACATTTGCATGTAATTCTAGAATTTGCATCTCAGTGCCACAACATTGAAGAACATGTTCATGTGCACTCTTCATGTTCAACACATGGGCTTCTGATGTCATCTAATCAGATGTTGTGAACAAACCTGTGTCGGCTTCACCCTATTTGTTTTTTTATAAATCTTTTTTATACATTTTATTTTCTCCCCAATTTTGTGTTATCCAATTGGTAGTTACAGTCTTGTCTCATCGCGAGAGAGGCGAAGGTAGAGAGCCGTGCGTCCTCCGAAACACAACCCAACCAAGCCGCAATGCCCACTTAACCCGGAAGCCAGCCGAACCATTGTGTCGGAGGAAACACCGTACACCTGGCGACCGTGTCAGCGTGCACTGCCCCTGGCCCGCCACCGGAATCGCTAGTGCGCGATGGGACAAGGAAGTCCCTGCCGGCCAAACCCTCCCCTAACCCGGACGACTCTGGGCCAATAGTGCGCCGCCCCATGGGTCTCCCGGTCATGGCTGGCTGCGACAGAGCCTGGACTCGAACCAAGAATCTCTAGTGACACAGCTAGCACTGCGATGCAGTGCCTTAGACCACTGCGCCACTCGGGAGGCAACTTCACCCTATTCTTTGGAAGCAAGATATACAGTTGAAGTCGGAAGTTTACATAAACTTAGGTTGGAGTCATTAACTTCTTATGGCTGCAAGCCCGAGGTCGGTACACCTATGACAACATCCAGCTCAAAGTGCAGGGCGCGAAATTCAAAAAAATATTTTTTTAAAATATTTAACTTTCACACATTAACAAGTCCAATACAGCATATGAAAGGTACACATCTTGTGAATCAAGCCAACATGTCCGATTTTTAAAATGTTTTACAGGGAAGACAAAATATGTAAATCTATTAGCTAACCACGTTAGCAAAAGACACCACTTTTCTAACTCCATCAGTTTCTTACTCCATCAGGTGCTATCACAAATTCGACCAAATAAAGATATAAATAGCCACTAACCAAGAAAAAACTTCATCAGATGCCAGTCTGATAACATATTTATTGTATAGCATAGGTTTTGTTAGAAAAATGTGCATATTTCAGGTATAAATCATAGTTTGCCATTGCAGCCACCATCACAAATCTCACCAAAGCGACTAGAATTACTACAGAGAGCAACGTGTATTACCAATTTACTCATCATAAAACATTTCTTAAAAATACACAGCGCATAGCAATGGAAAGACACAGATCTTGTGAATTCAGACAACATTTCAGATTTTCTAAGTGTTTTACAGCGAAAACACAATACATCGTTATATTAGCATACCACATGTGCAAACGTTACCCGAGCATTGATTCAAGCCAAAGAGAGCGATAACGTTATCATCGCCAAAATATATTAATTTTTTCACTAACCTTCTCAGAATTCTTCCGATGACACTCCTGTAACATCATATTACAACATACATATAGAGTTTGTTCGAAAATGTGCATATTTAGCCACAAAAAAACGTGGTTATACAATGAGAATAGTAGCAAAACTGGCCTGAAAATGTCGGGCGCCATCTTTGACAGTGATCTTGTCTAATGAATAACTATTCATAAACTTGACTAAAAAAATATAAGTTGGACAGCTATCGAAAGACAAATTAGTTCTTAATGCAATCGCTGAATTACATTTCTAAAATTATCCTTACTGTGCAATACAGGGTTCGCCAAGCGAAGCTGTACCAAAAAAAATGGCGGAATATGCGTTTAACATTTTTCTACAGAACAACGATTTATCATCTTAAATATTTCTTACTATGAGCTGATCTTCCATCAGAATCTTGGGCAATGTATCCTTTCTCCGGTCTAATCGTCTTTTGGTCGAAAGATGTCCTCTTGCCCTGTCGAAATGGCCACTAACGTTCGGCATGTACTGGAAACGTGCCCAGCCGTTCAAAGTGCATCACAAAGAAATGCCTCAAAATCGCACTAAACGGATATAAATTGCTATAAAACGGTTTAAATTAACTACCTTATGATGTTTTTAACACCTATAACGAGTAAAAACATGACCGGCGATTTAGAAGTGGCTAAACCAAAGCTTGGAAAGAGAGCCAGTCCGACGTCCATCGTGCGTCAGGCGCAGGAAGAAAAGAAAGCTACTTCCGCCTTGTGCTCTTTTATACAGGCCCTGATTGCGCAATCGACTCCATTCAAATTGTCACCTCTTACTGACATCTAGAGGAAGGCGTAGGCAGTGTTTGTATCCTCATAGCATTTACAGGGACCTTAAAACTGACCTGGGACCAGGGGCCAAGATTTCTGAAATCTCACTCCCTGTCAGGAAAAGTGCTGTAGAATGAGTTCTGTTTCACTCAGAGACATAATTCCAACGGTTATAGAAACTAGAGAGTGTTTTCTATCCAATAGTAATAATAATATGCATATTGTACGAGCAAGAATTGAGTACGAGGCCGTTTGAAATGGGCACCTTTAACCAGAGCTACTCAATACTGCCCCTGCAGCCATAAAAAGTTAAAACTTGTTTTTCAACCAATGCACAAATTTCTTGTTTACAAACTATAGTTTTGTCAAGTCGGTTAGGACATCTACTTTGTGCATGACAATGGTAATTTTTCCAACAATTGTTTACAGACAGATAATTTCACTTATAATTCACTGTATCACAATTCCAGTGGGTCAGAAGTTTACATACACTAAGTTGACTGTGCCTTTAAACAGCTTGGAAAATTCCAGAAAATTATGTCATGGCTTTAGAAGCTTCTGATAGGCTAATTGACATAATTTGAGTCAATTGGAGGTGTACCTGAAGATGTATTTCAAGGCCTACCTTCAAACTCACTGCCTCTTTGCTTGACATCATGGGGAAATCAAAAGAAATCAGTGAAGACCTCAGAAAAAAAATTGTAGACCTCCAGAAGTCTGGTTCATCCTTGGGAGCAATTTCCAAATGCCTGAAGGTACCACATTCATCTGTACAAACAATAGTATGCAAGTATGAACACCATGGGACCATGCAGCCGTCATACCGCTCAGGAAGGAGACACGTTCTGTCTCCTAGAGATGAACGTACTTTGGTGCGAAAAGTGCAAATCAATCCCAGAAGACAGCAAAGGACCTTGTGAAGATGCTGGAGGAAACCGGTACAAAAGTATCTATATCCACAGTAAAGCGAGTCCTATATCGACAAAACCTGAAAGGTCGCTCAGCAAGGAAGAAGCTACTCCTCCAAAACCCCCATAAAAAAGACTACAGTTTGCAACTGCACATGGGGACAAAGATTGTACTTTTGAGAAATGTCCTCTGGTCTGATGAAACAAAAATAAAACTGTTTGGCCATAATGACCATCATTATGTTTGGAGGAGAAAGGGGGAGGCTTGCAAGCTGAAGAACACCATCCCAACCGTGAAGCATGTTGCGGGGGGTGCTTTGCTGCAAGAGGGACTGGTGCACTTCACAAAATAGATGGCATCATGAGGCAGGAAAATTATGTGGATATATTGAAGCAACATCTCAAGACATCAGTCAGGAACATAAAGCTTGGTTGCAAATGGGTCTTCCAATGACCCCAGGCATACATCCAAAGTTGTGGCAAAATGGCTTAAGGACAACAAAGTCAAGGTATTGGAGTGGCCATCACAAAGCCCTGACCTCAATCCTATAGAAAATGTGTGGGCAGAACTGAAAAAGCGTGTACGAGCAAGGAGGCCTACATCCTGACTCAGTTACACCAGCTCTGTCAGGAGAAATGGGCCAAAATTCACCCAGCTTGTGGAAGGCTACCCAAAACGTTTGACCCAAGTTAAACAACTTAAAGGCAATGCTTCCAAATACTAATTGAGTGTATGTAAACTTCTGACCCACTGGGAATGTGATGAAAGAAATAAAAGCTGAAAGAAATCACTCTATTAATCACTCTATTATACTATTATTCTGACATTTCACATTCTTAAAATAAAGTGGTGATCCTAAATGACCTAAGATAGGGAATTTTTCCTAGAATTAAATGACAGGAATTCTGAAAAACTTGAGTTTAAATGTATTTGGCTAAGGTGTATGTAAACTTTCAACTTCAACTGTATATACACACACACTGAGTGCACAAAACATTAAGAACACCTGCTTTTTTCATGACATCGACGAACCAGGTGAATCGTGGTGAAAGCTATGATCCCTTAATTGATGTCACCTTTAATATCCACTTCAATCAGTGTAGATGAATGGGAGGAGACAGGTTAAAGAATCGTTTTGAAGCCTTGAGACAATTGAGACATGGATTGTGTATGTGTGCCATTCAGAGGGTGAATGTGCGAGACAAAATATTTAAGTGTCTTTGAACTGGGTATGGTAGTAGGTGCCAGGTGCACCAGTTTGAGTGTCAAGAACTGCAACACTGCTGGGTTTTTCACACTCAACAGTTTCCCGTGTGTATCAAGAATGGTCCATCACCCAAAGGACATCCAACTAACTTGACTCAACTTTTGTAATCATTGGAGTCAACATGTGCCAGCAGCCCTGTGAAATGCGTTCGCCACTGTTTTGAGGGCAAAAAGGGGGTGGGTGGGGGGATGGGGTACAAGTCAAGATTAGGAAGGTGTTCTTAATATTTTGTACACTGTGTATATACGGTATATAATATGAGAGTGTATGGAATTTGCATTGTGGCCATTAAGCACAGGCCTGGGTAAAGGCCGGTCCGGGGAACATATGCAGCGCGCGACCTGATTTAATACCGCCCGCGGAAATCATGCTCAGATCACATAAAGAATTTGAGATAGTAAAGTTTTGAAAATGTAGTTGTTATTTAAATTAAAATCCCAATGCATACTTGCCTTTGTGTAATGATTTAACTCCCATTGATTTTGAAGGCACATTTAAATAACAACTGCACGAGGACAGACAGCGACTGACAGGCTTAAATGTCACAGTTACCAATAATAGCTAGCTAGAAATTGAGCAAAAGTAGTTTTTCAAAGATTTCAAAGAAAAGGAAAGTAGACAATGAATGTCGGGTGTTCCAGCAAGAGTGGACATCGAAATATTTCTTTATTGAGGTATCAGGGAAAGCTGTGTGCTTAGTGTGCAAAGAGAGCATCGCTGTCTTGAAAGACTACAACTTATCCCAACACTTCCAGACGAAGCGTGCAGAGAAATATAGGAATATGTCTTCTGAGCAGAGGGCAAATGCATCGAAATAGTTGCTTGCTCAGTTGCAAAAGCAGCAAAGACTTTTCACATAACTGCATTCAGCAAACGGCGGAATTGCGAGAGCTGTTTAATTGACTCTGCAACAATACTTTGCCCCAACAAGAAAGAGCTGTTTGAAAAAGTTTCCCTGTCAAGACGAACAGTGACAAGGCATTTTGAGGACATCGCAGAGAATATGGAACAACAGTTGAAAGACAAGGTAAAGGATTTCACCTATTTCTCCTTGGCCCTGGATGAGAGCAGTGATACACGTGACACGGCGCAGTTGTTGATATTCTTACGAGGCATAACCCCAGAGTTTGAAATTACAGAGGAGCTTGCTTCAGTGTAGTCAATGAAGAGCACAACCACAGGGAAAGATTTACTGGAGGAAGTTAATGAGTGTGTGGCAAAGCTGGGGCTGAGTTTTGAAAAGTTATCCAGTGTGACCACTGATGGGTGCCCAAACTTGACAGGAAAAAACATTGGCCTTTTAAAAAGGATACAAGATCAAGTAGCTGAGCTGAACCCAAATCAGAAAATTATTTTCCTGCATTGCATTATTCATCAGGAGGTGCTCTGTAAATGTGTTCTGAAAATGAGCCATGTTGTGGATACAGTCACTAACGTTGTAAACTTCATAAGAGCAAAATCTTTAAAACACAACATGTTTGTCTCACTGTTGGAAGAGACAGTCGGGTCATGCAGATCTCCCTGACCACACAAACGTGAGATGGCTGAGTTTGGGGAAGGTGCTTAAAAGGGTGTGGGACCTGAAGTCGGAGATTGCTGAGTTTTTGCAAATGAAAGGAAAATATGTGCATTTCCCTCAACTGCAAGATAAAGAAGATAAAGATAAAGAATGGTTGGCTGATTTTGCCTTCACCGTGAAAATCATGGCCCTCATGAATGAACTGAATTCCAAACTACAAGGGAAGGGCCATTTTGCACATCAGATGTACAGCCTTGTCAAAGCCTTCAAGGGAAAATGACTCCTCCTGACCCGCCAAGTAGAAGCCAACAATCTCATCCAACTTCCGACACTACTAGTCTGTTCCCTGTCAGATGACCAGCGGGAGAAGTATATATCGCTGCTGCGTGCTTTGAACGGTGAAATTTCTCGTCGTTTTGAGGATTTCAAAGTGTGGATAACGCTCCCACTGACCTGCAACTTGAGCTTATCAATCTTCAGTCTGATGCAGTAATTGGAGAACTATTCAAAACAATGTCACTGACATTGTCACACTCGATGTCACTGACATTGTCACTCTTGATGAACAAAACATTCCAAAGATTAGGAGTAATGCTCGGAAGATATTTGTACTGTTTGGGTCAACCTATGTATGTGAACAGACATTTTCAGTGATGAACTATAACAAGTCAAGGCTCAGATCATCTCTTACTGACTCTCACCTCTCAGCTATCCTGCTCATAGCGATGTCAGAAACTACACCTGACTTCACTGCTCTAGTCAATGCCCATCAGAGACTTCACTGCTCTAGTCAATACCCATCAGAGACTTCACTGCTCTAGTCAATGCCCATCAGAGACTTCACTCCTCACACTGATTGAGTAGTTTAAATGTAATGTTGAGCTCTCTCTCTCTTTCTTGTGTTTTTGTGCATACCCGTTAACAAAATTTCCATCCGTGGTGCTGAATGCACAATGTACTTTTACCTCCGTGTCGTTCGTTGCATGTTTAATAATGAAAATACCTACCAAAAGGAGAACACGGATGTGGTTTATTTCTGTGCATTTAAAAAAAGTAAAATAAGTAGCATATCTGGATGTGATATATTTTACTAGGCAAGTCAGTTAAGAACAAATTCTTATTTTCAACGATGGCCTAGGAACAGTGGGTTAACTGCCTTGTTCAGGGGCAGAACAACAGATGTTTACCTTGTCAGCTCGGGGATTCAATCTTGCAACTTTTCGGTTACTAGTCCAACGCTCCAACCACTAAGCTCCCTGCCGCCCCAAATACATCTGTCAACACAGTCATACACATGATGTATAATCCTGTAATATGATTCTGGCCTGTGATGGCAAAAATATTTTCTAATGTGTCCCTCCATGGAAAATAATTGCCCAGGCCTGATTAAGCATTTAAGACTGTGAAGATTGAATTCCAATGTTCAAATGTTTGATATTAATTGGCTTATTTGCACTTGCTCTTGGACACTATGACAGCACTCCAAAAAATGCTCTCCATCCAATTTAAGGACATTTCCATGATGAGTATAGTTTGGAGACAGCTTTATTTAAATGTATATCCAGTCGCGGGTGACATTAGGGACAGATAAAGGAAGAGCTTTAATTGCTTAGAGAATGGACTGTTTCCATGGTAATCATTTTCTTTAAACCCTTGGTGGAAATGTGCTATAAGTAAATTATTAATGTTGAGTACGCAGAGAGAAAACAAAAAAATGATGTCGTTATTCCAATCGAGCCTCGCCGCTTCTCCCCGGTAAATAACATCCTCATCATTTGTCAAACAACATATTCATGTAGACAGGTTAATGTACTTTTCGTCTGACATTAAAAATGATCTCAGCAGCTACCTTAACCTCTGACACCTTTCAAGCGATCACGACTGGCATTCCTTTAAAGTAAAAAAGTAACCTGATAAAACATGCAGTAATAGAAGGTAATACGCTTCTCAGTTTCCTCATATCTTAGTCATCAGGAAATGGCCCTTTGGGTAGGTTTTATGTCGTTTTTCTGACTGTGTCAACTACAGTAGGCTTTGCTATATAAAAGCCAGTGATCATGCTTAGAAGACAATAATGTTGTAGGTGGCCCCTACCACTACTCTAACGTGTTTCTTCTTGCCATCTCATAGCCCTCAAGGATAAACTAAAGCAAATTCCCCCTGTACGTGGACACCCTGCCATATGAGAGCTGACTGCCCTGCTCATGCCACCAAAGAATGAATGCGCAGAAGCCTGTCTACAAGAGCCGTCTCAAAAATCCATGACTCATTGGCTTTTCTTTGCCTCGTTCTCTCTTCCTCATCCCTCCCTTTTTTCAACCCTCTCTCCCTCCCTACCGCCTTCTCTCTCTCTCCACAACAGACTGAGAATCGCTGCAATTACGTCTTTAAGAGCAGAAGTAAATGTATCTCCGTAATGGCAGCCAAGTGAGGTTCTAACTTCTGATATGAGTCTCACAAACGTAGCCCCGTGACAGCTTAATGGGCCGACGCATCAATCCACCAAAAACCCACCTCTAACTTTTGCTCATTAGTCCACTTGAGAAGGGATGTTCACTATTCTACTAGACTACTAGTACAGAAGTTCCCTGGCTGGATCTCTGGCAATATGTTGGCCGGTAAAGAGTAGTAGGAGGTAGAAGACGTGTGTCCACCAGCCAGTGCTAAGAGCCGTGTGCAGAGAAGTGGAGAAAAGCACAACAGATGGGACGATGCTGGGGCTTTGATCTAGCTTCTGAAAAACAAATCTCCCAGAGTTGGAGAGTAGAGAGGCACAGACTAAATGGCTGAAGGCACACGGGTCTCCTCTGAGCTGCCTGAGAGACTCGATCATTTTAAAAAGAGGCCCAGAGATAAATGCTTGGTTTCCAGGGATTTTGAAACTCATTGAAAGTCACAGGAAAGTACAAAGCCAGGGAAAACAGGGACAGAAAGTAGACTTGTGGATGTTTCAAGGCCTCGGATGCTCTGCAGTCGGCTAAGCATTGAGTCTCTCAAGGTTATTTCCTGTTGTGAATCATAGATACAAATGGATTTGCAGTGTTGAAGAAACCTTACCAATCTTATTAACCAGTGGTTCTATTCTTTAGTTTGCGATAGAGCTTTACAGGACAAGTGCAGTCAAACATGAGATTTCCCTGTGTTTTATATATATTTCCACACTATGAGGTTGGAATAATACTGTGAAATTGTTCAAATGATAATAATGCCCTTTTAGTGTCAGAGCTGTTTGAAAAAAACACCAACAATTTCAGGCTGTTTTGGTGGGATGAAGTTTTTGCCTTCCATGGTGACATCACCATGCAATAAATTAGTTAACAGTCCAATAAGAAAGAGAGTTCCAAACCTCTCTGCCAATAACAGCTAACTTTCAGTTTTCTCGTCCCCACTCAGACCACTCCCAGACAGTCCTAGCTGAATTCTTGCTTGAGAAATTGCTCTTTGCTAAGAAGCTATTTTTGTTAATTTTAGACAATTTAAATTGAAAGCACAGTAAGGTACTTCAAGAGACATAAAAAAAGTCTACTTCATATTCAGAATCTCCAGCACCCTAACATGAACATGTGTGAAAATGGAGCCTTTCTCTGTTTTTTGTAAAATAAGTGTTTCCAATGACATCATCAACCAATCAGTAGACAATTATTAGACAATTAGTAACCTATGCCTACTCATAATTAGTTCAAATCACAAGATGTGCACCAATGATGTCATTGGAAACATTTATCTCCCTCTATCTTGTTTTTTACACAAAACATAGAAATTTGGCATTTTCACATGTGACACGTTTCAGGAAGCTAGGCCTAGGTCACATGTCACTACTTCACAGAAGAGGCATTTGAACTTGGCAGAAATGCCTTCTGGAACTTGTGAACTTAATAATAAACGTGTATGCCATCTGTAAATACAAATTACATTTTTAAATTATGAGCCTAGTTGGTTTAGCCACGGAAAATGACAGGAACCTTTCAACTAAGCATGATTGGCTGAGATATTGAATGGGCTGAACATTCCAAGAGATGAGTTCGGATTGGTCTGCCATGCCAAGCAAGCTTCTGTCTATAATAAGAGCTGCCCAGTATGTGTAGATAATCCTTGCTACCACTGCTTTTTTGAAAGATATAACATTAGCCATGGAGAACTGCAAAAGTGTTGCTACTGCTCTCAACAACATTGCTGCACTGAATTTGGCAGGCATTATCGACAAAGATCAGTGGGAAAAAGTTGTGATGGACTACTTTCAGGACACGGTCATTGTGAAATGGAGTGAATTGACACAACAGATCAAACAAGTTGTAGCTACACACAAAACGGAAATGACACAGGACGTCTTACTTAGTTAAAGTACCGTGAAGCGTTCCTCCATGTATACGGGTAAGAGTCTAGCTATATTTTCAGATATTATACATTTCTAACTGTGTCAGAAAGTCATTTTCATTGCAGCTAGCTAGCTACATTTATAAACAAAAGACTCCACTTCACCATTACATGACCCATCACCCAGGTGTGTCTTGGGGTGATTACGGCCATCTATTTTATTTCATGAACATGTATACATGTCTAGACAATAGAGACCCACCCACCTAGATGTGGCTGGGGGGTGGTTATAGCATTTATATGACCCATTAATTTAGACAAGTGTGTCTGGTTAAGCATCATCTAACAATTATAAAATATTGATAAAATATTTTTATCTGGACAATTTCGATTTTTAATATTGCTACTATGCAAATAAGCAAGTAACAATTTCACTGTACCGTTTACACCTTCTGTATCCTGTGCATGTGACAAATAAACTTTGATATGAAATAGTTTTTACTACAGACGGTAATGTGAAGAACAACATGACCTGCACCAAAGTCAGATTAGGATACAGGATAAGGACCAGATGAAGTGTGTTTTTACCTGGAGTTTTTCCTTATTGAAGGCTACTACTTTCACCACTTTTAGTCTTGAAATATTTGCTTGTTTACTACGCTACATTACTCACTCTGTTTAGCACATGGCCTCACCTTAAAGAGATGGGTGGAGCTTAAGAGGGTGTGAACAATGCTGCATAGGTGTAGACAAAGAATAGCTCTCCAGTAGGTGCTCCAAAACATTCAAGGGCCATTTTCTCAAAAGTTGCGTTACAAGATTATCAACTGTCAAGGCAGAATTACTTTTCCATTATTCCTCACCATTCTGTAGCTCTGAGTCTGTAATTTTATCCGAGGTGGTTGGGGTGGTGCAGGAGATGATTAATATACTGAAATATTTTTAATGTCAGTTTAATTGTTACCCATTTATATTGGTATTGAGATTTTTTAAAAACAGCTGCATTGGACCTTTTAAAGGTAGACTCGGCGATATGATCTAGATATAGAAAGTAAACTGCATTGTGGGTCATTTTTCGCAACAACTAAGAGTGTTGAAGCGTGAGGCTCAACTTCTCCGCTGTTTTGGTGCCCTGGCAACCACGATGTAAACAGCGTGAAGCAAACCCTTGCGGAAATACTGTGTGTGACTGTGTGAGCAATATCTGTGGTGCTGCTCGTGGCTGGTTTCACCGAGTCTACCTTTAATATCAGAACGTGTTGAAACATTTAGGTAGTGTACGCTATTTTTTATTGTTAATGTATGCCATGAATTAAAGTGTATGTGTAGAAAGCAATTTATCATCAATCGCCTGTTGCAACGACTTGCCCTGGAGGCCATGTTAATGAGGGGATGTTAACATTTAAATGCAATCGTTTCCATGCACCAAACAGAATACCCTCAAGCGGTTTTCTCTATCACACCACTAACTGCATCAGTAATGGACCACTGCCCTGCTTAAGAAGTATCATTGAATCACTGTCAGTACAAATGGAGTAGAGGGAATGTTCTCTGGCATTAAGGGTTTCATTTTACCTTCAATTTACAACAGCTCAATATCCGTGGCATGTTGTTAGGACAAAGACAGGATCTTAACATTTGATGGCATAGCCTAATAGCATGAGAATGTAAACATAACACAACCTTGTATGCTGCATATTACACATTACGGTGCCATAACTCAAGTGAATCTATATGTTATTGTAACATTGCCTGTCACAGGGAACATATGGGACCGACCGGCTCAGTTCGGTCTTATGTAGCGAAATTTGAAATTGTGTTTTTTACAATGGATAAAAGTAGAGACGCAGAGCTACAAAATGGTATATCACACAATACAATTGACGAACAATGGGAAAGTAATTTTGCATTGAAAGTTGATAAACTTGTAAACTCACTTTTGAGAAAATGGCTTTTGAATGTTTTTGTACTACTATTGGAGAGCCCTTCTTTGTCTACACCCAATCAGCATCGTTCACACCCTCTTAAGCTTTAGCACCACCCATCTCTTTAAGCTAACTTGCTAGCTACTTCCAGACATCTAAGTGAGAGAGAACAGCTCACTGAACAGTACTCGCCATAGCAGAGCTGGTTAGGCTGATATGTTATCCAGAGCGTTGGTGACAACAACTGTGCTCTCAGATTGTATGTTCGTAAATTCTGAGCGTTTCGGGTTCAGAGCACACACCGGACCTCTGGCCGATGAGTAGGGTTGATCTGAACGTTCTGACCTCACAACGGCAGTCAAGCACCCAAGCCAACAGGCTAACATTGGCAAGCTTGCTAGCTACTTCCAGACACATAATGAGAGAACACCCCACTCTGACCATTTTACTCGCCCTAGCAGAGCTGGTTACATTATCCTACCAACGGGATATTATGGCTGCAATCCCGCTAACGGGATGATATGACAACAGCCAGTGAAAGTGCAGGGCGCCAAATTCAAACAACAGAAATCTCATAAATTAAATTCCTCAAACATACATGTGTCTTATACCATTTTAAAGGTAATCTTGTTGTTAATCCCACCAAAATGTCCGATTTCAAATAGGCTTTACAGCGAAAGCACCACAAACGATTATGTTAGGTCACCGCAAAATCACAGAAAAACACAGCTATTTTTCCAGCCAAAGACAGGAGTCACAAAAAGCAGAAATAGAGATAAAAATAATCACTAACCTTTGATGATCTTCATCAGATGACACTCATAGGACTTCATGTTACACAATACATATATGTTTTGTTCGATTAAGTTCATATTTATATCCAAAAACCTCAGTTTACATTGGCGCCATGTTCAGAAATGCCTCCAAAATATCCGGAGAAATTGCAGAGAGCCACGTCAAATAACATAAATACTCATCATAAACTTTGATGAAAGATACATGTTTTACACAGAATTAAAGATACACTTGTTCTTAATGCAACCGCTGTGTCAGATTTCAAAAATCTTTACGGCAAAAGCACAATATTCAATAATCTGAGAACAGCGTTCAGCCACAAAAGGAAGCCATACAGTTACCCGCCAAATTGTGCAGTCAACAAAACTCATAAAAAGCATTATAAATCTTCACTTATCTTTGCTGATCTTCGTCGGAATGCACTCCCAGGACTCCCACTTCCACAAGAAATGTTTGTTTTGTTCGGTAATGTCCATCATTTATGTCCAAGTAGCTACTTTTGTTAGCGCGTTTAGTACACATATCCAAACGCTCGTGCAGGTCCAGGCGAACGTCGGACGAAAACTTCAAAAAGTTATATTACAGGTTGAATAAACTTGTCAAACTAAGTATAGAATCAATCTTTACGATGTTATCATAAATATTCAATAACGTTCCAACCGGAGGATTCCTTTGTGTCTATAGAAGTAATGGAACGCAAGTCGATATCCAATTTGTAAGTCGCTCTGGATAAGAGCGTCTGCTAAATGACTTAAATGTAAATGTAAATGTGGAATGCGCATGACCAGGACCTGTCTCTCTGCCAGACCACTGACTCAAACAGCTCCCATCCGGCTCAACATCACAGTAGAAGCTTCATTCAACGTTCTACAGACTGTTGACATCTAGTGGAAGCCGTAGGAAGTGCAAACAGATCCATATCCTACAGTGTTTTCAATAGGCGATGAGTTGAAAATCGACCAAACTCAGATTTCTCACTTCCTGGTTGGATTTCTTCTCAGGTTTTTGCCTGCCATGTGAGTTATGTTATACTCACAGACATAATTCAAACAGTTTTAGAAACTTCAGAATGTTCTCTATCCAATACTAATAATAATATGCATATATTAGCAACTATGACTGAGGAGCAGGCCGTTTACTCTGGGCACCTCTGTGTACCTTTCATCCAAGCTACTCAATACTGCCCCTGCAGCCATAAGAAGTTAAGAACTGTAATATCTTATGTTTCACCGAGTCATGGCTGAAAGATGACATGGATAATATAGAGATTTTCAATGCACCAGCAGAACAGAGAAGCTACGTCTGGTAAGACGAGGTGTGGGGGTGTGTGTATTTTTGTCAATAACAGTTGGTCCGCGATGTTTAATACTAAAGAAGTCTTGAGGTATTGCTCGCCTGAGGTAGAGTACCTTATGATAAGCTGTAGACCACACTATCTACCAAGAGAGTTCTCATCTATATTATTCTAGCCGTCTATTTACATCCACAGACCGACGCTGGCACTAAGAGCGCACT
Organism: Salvelinus namaycush; assembly: GCF_016432855.1. Lineage (NCBI taxonomy): Eukaryota > Metazoa > Chordata > Actinopteri > Salmoniformes > Salmonidae > Salvelinus > Salvelinus namaycush. The sequence goes on from NC_052315.1 coordinate 7,864,407, forward strand.
CAGCCATAAGCAAACAAGAAAATGCTCATACAGAAGCGGTGCTCCTAGTGGCCAGGGACTTTAGTGCAAGAAAACTTTAATCAGTTTTACACATTAAATCAGTTTAATCAGTTTTACACACGTGCAACCAGAGGGGAAAAAAGCTCCAGACCACCTTTACTCTACACACAGAGATGCATACAAAACTCTCCCCTGCACTCCATTTGGCAAATCTGACAATAATTCTATCCTCCTGATTCCTGCTTACAAGCAAAAACTAAAGCAAGAAGTACCAGTGACTCGCTCAATACGGAAGTGGTCAGATGACGTGGATGCTACACTACAGGACTGCTTTGCTAGCACAGACTGGAATATGTTTCTGGGATTAATCCAATGGCATTGAGGAGTATACCACCTCAGTCATCGGCTTCATCAATAAGTGCATTGACGACATCGTCCCCACATTGACCATAACTCCATATCCCAACCAGAAGCCATGGATTACAGGCAACATCCGCATCGAGCTAAAGGCTAGAGCTGCCACTTTCAAGGAGCAGGACACTAATCCGGACGATTATAAGAAATCCCGCTATGCCCTCGGACGAAACATCAAACAAACAAAGCGTCAATACAGGATTAAGATCGAATCCTATTACACCGGCTCTGACGTTCATCGGACGTGGCAGGGCTTGAAAACTATTATGGACTGCAAAGGGATACCCAGACGCGAGCTGCCCAGTGAGCCTACCAGACGAGCTAAATGCCTTTTTATGCTCGCTTTGAGGCAAGGAACACTGAAGCATGCACGAGAACACCAGCTGTTCTGGATGACTATGTGATAACGCTCTCGGTAGCCGATGTGAGCAAGACCTTTAAACAGGTCAACATTCACAAAGCCGCAAGGCCAGTTGGATTACCAGGACGTGTACTCAAAGCATACGTGGACCAACTGGCAAGTGTCTTCACTGACATTGTCAACCTCTCCCTGACTGAGTCTGTAATACCTACATGTTTCAAGCAGACCACCATAGTCCCTGTGCCCAAGGAAGCAAAGGTAACCTGCACTCACGTCGGTAGCCATGAAGTGTTTTGAAAGGCTGGTCATGAGGCTGGTCATCCAATTCGCATACCGCCCCAACAGATCCACAGATGATGCAATATCAATCGTGCTCTATACTGCCCTTTCCCACCTGGTCAAAAGGAACACCTATGTGAGAATGCTGTTCATTGACTACAGCTCAGCGTTCAACACCATAGTGCCCACGAAGGTCATCACTAAGCTAAGGACCCTGGGACTAAACACCTCCCTCTGTAACTGGATCCTGGACTTCCTGACGGGCCGCCCCCAGGTGGTAAGGGTATGCAACACCACATCTGCCACGTTGATCCTCAACACTGGGGCCCCTCAAGGGGTGTGTACTTAGGTCCCTCCTGTACTCCCTGTTCACCCACGACTGCGTGGCCAAACATGACTCCAACACCATCATTAAGTGTCCTGACGACAGAACAGTGGTAGGCCTTATCACCGACAGCGATGAGACAGCCTATAGGGAGGAGGTCAGAGAACTGTCAGTGTGTTGCCAGGACAACAACCTCTCCCTCCGAGTGAGCAAGACAAAAGAGCTGATTATGGTCTACAGGAAAAGGCGGGCCGAACAGGCCCACATTGATATCAACAAGGCTGTAGTTGAGAGTTTCAAGTTCCTTGGTGTCCACATCACCAACAAACTATCATGGTTCAAACACACCAAGACAGTTGTGAAGAGGGCACGACAAAAACCTTCCCCCCTAAGGAGACTGAAAAGATTTGGCATGGGTCCCCAGATCCTCAAAAAGATCTACACCTGACTGGTTGCATCACCGCCTGGTATGGCAACTGCTCAGCATCTGACTAAGGTACTACAGAGGGTAGTGCGTATGGTCCAGTACATCACTGGGGCCAAGCTTCCTGACATCCAGGACCTATATAATAGGCGGTGTCAGAGAAAAGCCCATAACACTGTCAGCGACTCCAGTCACCCGAGTCATAGAATGTTTACATTGACCCCTCCATCCATTTGTTTGTACACTGCTGCTACTCGCTGTTTATTATCTATGCATAGTCACTTCACCTTTACCTACATGTACAAATTACCTCAACTAACCTGTACCCCAGCACATTGACTCAATACCGGTACCCCCTGTATATAGCCTTGTTATTGTTAAGTTATTGTGCAACTTTTTTATTTTATTTTTTATTTTTCACAGTAAGGTTTGATTTGATTTGATACACTGTATCAATGCTCATTGGCCATTGGATATAAACATTACACAACAAGTTGAAAATCTCAAATTCAACACTGAGTGGTTTGGAAGATTCGCTACAGTGGCTAACTGCAAGTATTGTCGGGAATAAACGAGCTCAGACTGGGAAAATACGTTTTGAGCGGTCATACAACTTGACATTGTAATTCAGCCCTGTTTTTATTTCTTTGTTGACAAAGGATGCTACCTTCATGTTCAAGTGAGCACATCACAACAAGGTGAGTCCAAAAATGTCTTATATGCTGCTGCATAAATGATGTAATATGCCAGGGAGATATGTATACTGTAGCTAAGAAATTAATACTAAGTGTATGTTGTGTAGTAAGCTGTTAGTAGCCCATGTTTCTCACCCTAATAATTTGGTCTATTTTCACCTCTTAATCTCGCCTGCGTTACTGGTCTGACTTGGTGGTGCACGTGTAGCCTATAACGTGTTTTGAGAAATGTCATCATCGAATATTGTAAGAGCTTTCCGAAGTTTACATACACCTTAGCCAAATACATTTAAACTCAGTTTTTCAAAATTCCTGATATTTAATCCTAGTAAAAAGTCCCTGTTTTAGGTCAGTTAGGATCACCACTTTATTTAAAGAATGTGAAATGTCAGAATAATAGTAGAGAGAATGATTTATTTCAGCTTTTATTTCTTTCATCACATTCCCAGTGGGTTAGAAGTTTACATACACTCAATTGGTATTTGGTAGCATTGCCTTTAAAATGTTTAACTTGGGTCAAACATTTTGGGTAGCCTTCCACAAGCTTACCACAATAAGGTGGGTGAATTTTGGCCCATTCCTCCTGACAGAGCTGGTGTAACTGAGTCACGTTTGTAGGCCTCCTTGCTCGCACACGCTTTTTCAATTCTGCCCTCAAATTGTCTATGGGATTGAGGTTAGGGCTTTGTGATGGCCACTCCAATACCTTGACTTTGTTGTCCTTAAGCCATTTTGCCACAACTTCGGATGTATGCTTGGGGTCATTCTCCATTTGGAAGACCCATTTGCGACCAAGCTTTAACTTCCTGACTGATGTCTTGAGATGTTGCTTCAATATATCCACATAATTTTCCTGCCTCATTATGCCATCTATTTTGTGAAGTGCACCAGTCCCTCCTGCAGCAAAGCACCCCCGCAACATGATGCTGCCACCCCTGTGCTTGACGGTTGGGATGGTTTTCTTCGGCTTGCAAGCCTCCCCCTTTTTCTTCAAAACATAGCGATGGTCATTATGGCCAAACAGTTCTATTTTTGTTTCATCAGACCAAAGGAAATTTCTCCAAAATGTACGATCTTTGTCCCCATGTGCAGTTGCAAACCGTAGTCTGGCTTTTTTATTACGGTTTTGGAGCAGTGGCTTCTTCCTTGCTTAACGACCTTTCAGGTTATGTCGATATAGGACTCGTTTTACTTTGGGAATAGATACTTTTGTACCAGTTTCCTCCAGGATCTTGACAAGGTCCTTTGCTGTTATTCTGCGATTGATTTGCACTTTTCTCACCAAAGTACATTCATCTCTAGGAGAGAACGCGTCTCCTTCCTGAGCGGTATGACTGCTGCGTGGTCCCATGGTGGTTATACTTGCGTACTATTATTTGTACAGATCAATGTGGTACCTTCAGGTGTTTGGAAATTGCTCCCAAGGATGAACCAGACTTGTGGAGGTCTCCAATTTTTTTCTGAGGCCCTGGCTGATTTCTTTGGATTTTCCCATGTCCTGGCTCGCTCATTAATGTCTTTATCGAAATTACAAATTGCCTCTTATCTGCTCATTGTCCCCTTGTGCCATAGTTTGTACATCTCAATTGTCAGTAGAAGACACATTTGTTTAAGCAGGTCAGCCTTATCAGCTATGTTTTTTTAAAAGGCAGTAAATGAGGCTGTATGAACTATTTCGCTGCCAGACAAGGTTCCACTGATAACCAGGTGTAGCGGATGTTGGTACTGCTGTTGGGACTCTGCTTTTGAGACAGCTTTATGTAGTCCCTAACAGTTTGTGGGCAGCGTTGGTCACCGTTATAATGCAATTCATGTATTTGGACTTCCGGGTTGGAGCGAGTAGTCGCACTTCGCTTCGCTCCGCAGGCAATATTACATTTCATTACAGTACAACGGTTTGATTTGTTTGATCTGAGCAATTTCTCTTAGCTAGCTACATAGCCGTCTTTGTATCAAAGATAATTGTGTAGTTTAGAGTAATTATCGAGGTTAGCTAGCCAGCTATTTTCGTCCTTCTAACGTAGTCAACACTGCTAGCTAGCCAGCTAGCCAACTTCTACCGAATAGCAGCACTGTAGAAACTATTACATTACAACGGAACGACTTGATTAGTGTTGTGTTAGCTAGCTACATAGTTGTCTTTGCTGTCTTTGTATCTAAGATAATTGTGTAGTTTAGAGTAATTATCGAGGTTAGCTAGCCAGCTATTTTCGTCCGCCGCGCCACCGTTCTCCTACCTAGTCAACAACTGCTAACAACTGCTAGCTAGCTAGTCAACTTCTACCGACTAGCAGCACTGTAGAAACTAATACATTACAACGGAACGATTTGATTAGTGTAGTGTTAGCTAGCTACATAGTTGTCTTTGCTGTCTTTGTATCTTAGATAATTGTGTAGTTTAGAGTAATTATCGAGGGTTGGCTAGCCAGCTATTTTCGTCGCCGCGCCACCGTTCTCCTACCTAGTCAACAACTGCTAGCTAGCTAGTCAACTTCTACCGACTAGCAGCACTGTAGAAACTATAATACATTACAACGGAACAATTTGATTAGTGTAGTGTTAGCTAGATACATAGTTGTCTTTGCTGTCTTTGTATCTAAGATAATTGTGTAGTTTAGAGTAATTATCGAGGTTATCGAGGTTACCTAGCCAGTTATCGAGGTTACCTAGCCAGCTACACTTTCAAACAAAGTCAACAACGCAGCCACTGCTAGCTAGCCTACTTCACCAGCCAGCAGTACTGTATCATTTTAATCATTTTAGTCAATAAGATTTTTGCAACGTAAGCTTAACTTTCTTAACATTCGAGACGTGTAGTCCACTTGTCATTCCAATCTCCTTTGCATTAGCGTAGCCTCTTCTGTAGCCTGTCAACTATGTGTCTGTCTATCCCTGTTCTTTCCTCTCTGCACAGACCATACAAACGCTTCACACCGCGTGGCCGCTGCCACTCTAACCTGGTGGTCCCAGCGCGCACGACCCACGTGGAGTTCCAGGTCTCCGGCAGCCTCTGGAACTGCCGATCTGCGGCCAACAAGGCAGAGTTCATCTCAGCCTATGCTTCCCTCCAGTCCCTCGACTTCTTGGCACTGACGGAAACATGGATTACCACAGATAACACTGCTACTCCTACTGCTCTCTCCTCGTCTGCCCATGTGTTCTCGCACACCCCGAGAGCTTCTGGTCAGCGGGGTGGTGGCACTGGGATCCTCATCTCTCCCAAGTGGACATTCTCTCTTTCTCCCCTGACCCATCTGTCTATCGCCTCCTTTGAATTCCATGCTGTCACAGTTACCAGCCCTTTCAAGCTTAACATCCTTATCATTTATCGCCCTCCAGGTTCCCTTGGAGAGTTCATCAATGAGCTTGACGCCTTGATAAGTTCCTTTCCTGAGGATGGCTCACCTCTCACAGTTCTGGGTGACTTTAACCTCCCCACGTCTACCTTTGACTCATTCCTCTCTGCCTCCTTCTTTCCACTCCTCTCCTCTTTTGACCTCACCCTCTCACCTTCCCCCCCTACTCACAAGGCAGGCAATACGCTTGACCTCATCTTTACTAGATGCTGTTCTTCCACTAATCTCATTGCAACTCCCCTCCAAGTCTCCGACCACTACCTTGTATCCTTTTCCCTCTCGCTCTCATCCAACACTTCCCACTCTGCCCCTACTCGGATGGTATCGTGCCGTCCCAACCTTCGCTCTCTCTCCCCCGCTACTCTCTCCTCTTCCATCCTATCATCTCTTCCCTCTGCTCAAACCTTCTCCAACCTATCTCCTGATTCTGCCTCCTCAACACTCCTCTCCTCCCTTTCTGCATCCTTTGACTCTCTATGTCCCCTATCCTCCAGGCCGGCTCGGTCCTCCCCTCCTGCTCCGTGGCTCGACGACTCATTGCGAGCTCACAGAACAGGGCTCCGGGCAGCCGAGCGGAAATGGAGGAAAACTCGCCTCCCTGCGGACCTGGCATCCTTTCACTCCCTCCTCTCTACATTCTCCTCTTCTGTCTCTGCTGCTAAAGCCACTTTCTACCACTCTAAATTCCAAGCATCTGCCTCTAACCCTAGGAAGCTCTTTGCCACCTTCTCCTCCCTCTTGAATCCTCCTCCCCCTCCCCCCCCTCCTCCCTCTCTGCGGATGACTTTGTCAACCATTTTGAAAAGAAGGTCGACGACATCCGATCCTCGTTTGCTAAGTCAAACGACACCGCTGGTTCTGCTCACACTGCCCTACCCTGTGCTTTGACCTCTTTCTCCCCTCTCTCTCCAGATGAAATCTCGCGTCTTGTGACGGCCGGCCGCCCAACAACCTGCCAGCTTGACCCTATCCCCTCCTCTCTTCTCCAGACCATTTCCGGAGACCTCCTCCCTTACCTCACCTCGCTCATCAACTCATCCTTGACCACTGGCTACGTCCCTTCCGTCTTCAAGAGAGCGAGAGTTGCACCCCTTCTGAAAAAACCTACACTCGATCCCTCCGATGTCAACAACTACAGACCAGTATCCCTTCTTTCTTTTCTCTCCAAAACTCTTGAACGTGCCGTCCTTGGCCAGCTCTCCTGCTATCTCTCTCAGAATGACCTTCTTGATCCAAATCAGTCAGGTTTCAAGACTAGTCATTCAACTGAGACTGCTCTTCTCTGTGTCACGGAGGCGCTCCGCACTGCTAAAGCTAACTCTCTCTCCTCTGCTCTCATCCTTCTAGACCTATCGGCTGCCTTTGATACTGTGAACCATCAGATCCTCCTCTCCACCCTCTCCGAGCTGGGCATCTCCGGCGCGGCCCACGCTTGGATTGCGTCCTACCTGACAGGTCGCTCCTACCAGGTGGCGTGGCGAGAATCTGTCTCCGCACCACGTGCTCTCACCACTGGTGTCCCCCAGGGCTCTGTTCTAGGCTCTCTCCTATTCTCGCTATACACCAAGTCACTTGGCTCTGTCATATCCTCACATGGTCTCTCCTATCATTGCTATGCAGACGACACACAATTAATCTTCTCCTTTCCCCCTTCTGATAACCAGGTGGCGAATCGCATCTCTGCATGTCTGGCAGACATATCAGTGTGGATGACGGATCACCACCTCAAGCTGAACCTCGGCAAGACGGGGCTGCTCTTCCTCCCGGGGAAGGACTGCCCGTTCCATGATCTCGCCATCACGGTTGACAACTCCATTGTGTCCTCCTCCAAGAGTGCTAAGAACCTTGGCGTGATCCTGGACAACACCCTGTCGTTCTCAACTAACATCAAGGCGGTGACCCGTTCCTGTAGGTTCATGCTCTACAACATTCGCAGAGTACGACCCTGCCTCACACAGGAAGCGGCGCAGGTCCTAATCCAGGCACTTGTCATCTCCCGTCTGGATTACTGCAACTCGCTGTTGGCTGGGCTCCCTACCTGTGCCATTAAACCCCTACAACTCATCCAGAACGCCGCAGCCCGTCTGGTGTTCAACCTTCCCAAGTTCTCTCACGTCACCCCGCTCCTCCGCTCTCCCCACTGGCTTCCAGTTGAAGCTCGCATCCGCTACAAGACCATGGTGCTTGCCTACGGAGCTGTGAGGGGAACGGCACCTCCGTACCTTCAGGCCCTACACCCAAACAAGGGCACTGCGTTCATCCACCTCTGGCCTGCTCGCCTCCCTACCTCTGAGGAAGTACAGTTCCCGCTCAGCCCAGTCAAAACTGTTCGCTGCTCTGGCACCCCAATGGTGGAACAAACTCCCTCACGACGCCAGGTCAGCGGAGTCAATCACCACCTTCCGGAGACACCTGAAACCCCACCTCTTTAAGGAATACCTAGGATAGGATAAAGTAATCCTTCTAATCCCCCCCCCCCTTAAAAGATTTAGATGCACTATTGTAAAGTGGTTGTTCCACTGGATATCATAAGGTGAATGCACCAATTTGTAAGTCACTCTGGATAAGAGCGTCTGCTAAATGACTTAAATGTAAATGTAAAATGTATTCTTTAGTGTTATGTTGTTTAGTGACTTTGCTGGAATGCATCACACTTAATTTTGTTTTTCCCCACCAACATTTGCTAAAATCCCCACTTTCTAGACATACTGTCCAGCTCAAATAGACAGGAGTGTACTATATGGCAGACCAATCGAAACATCTCTCGCATGTCTAGCCCACTCATTATCTCAGCCAATCATGGCTTGCTGGAAGGTTGCCTCACTTTTCTTTGTCTAAACCGACTAGGCTTGTAATTTAACAATTTTATTCGTATTTACAGATGGCATACAAGTTTGTTATTAAGGCACATGAAAGTTCACATGTTTGAGAAAGCATTTCTGCCAAAAAAACGCATTTTGATGTTTAAAAATAAGTTTACGTTCAAACGGCTGTCCTGTGAAGGAGTGACCCACGACATATGCCTAGTTTCCTGAAATGTGTCACATTTATGACCAATAACTTAACACATCACTGTAATTTTATTAATATTCTTTTTTTTAACCTTTATTTAACTAGGCAAGTCAGTTACGAACAAAATTATTATTTTCAATGGCAGCCTAGGAACAGCGGTTTAACTGCCTTGTTCAGGGGCAGAACAACAGATTTAGACTTTGTCAGCTCGGGGATTTGATCTTGCAAACTTTTGTTTACTAGTCCAACACTCTAACCACTAGGTTACCTGCCGTCCCAATTAATATGTGACAGCTGGATGCAGTAGGTACTGTACCAAGGAAACCAAAATAGTTTTTTTAAATCTTCCCAGAACATTTATTAGGTTGCCCCAAGAGTTTTTATAACACAAAAACTGTCCAGTTTTGCTGATGATTATACAATGTTTGTATAGAACATCCGCCTGATGATGCAAGAACATCCCAGAACACATTTTGTGAAGAACCTTAGAGGAATGTTCTGTGGTGGTTGTTTCTAGATGATGTGCAGAATATTTTAATGAATGTTAGGAGAACATTGAAAGGATATTTTATTGAAAACATTTTATCAATAAATGTATTTAAAAAAAAATCAAAACAGTATTTGAATGTTTTTGGGATGTTATCATCCTGATGTTAGATAAAAACTCTAACTAGAAATGAATGGGAAGGTTAGTTAATGTCTTAAGAATGTTCCTGGTTTGCTGGGTAGTCTCCCAGGGACTCCCATGTATTGTCACATGTCCGTTCATAAAGGAGTAGCCCACCATTATAGGCCTACAGAAATGTCAAGGAGCACTAACTGCAGCGAACAAAGAAAGCTATATTCATGTACAAAAATGAGCCATGACAGCTACATCTTGTTATTTATTTGTTTTTGGATAGCTTTATCAAATTCCCAACACATCTAAAATTCAGTTCTTACTCATCTTCATTGACAGGCAAGGTCTTGAAAAGTCAAAATGTAAGGGAAGGAGTTTACGAAAGGTTACTTCCGCTGAGACGCCGCTGACACCGACTTGGGTCCCTATTTGTTAGTGAGAGGTGGTGCAACTGTCAGTCAATGCGAGAGGAAGTGAATCCATGGCAAGGCAGGGAAGCTGATGAATATTCATTAGTGATCAATTATAGAGTGAGGCCTGCATAGAACTGTAGATGCTGGAACCAAGGAAATGTAGAGGGAATGCAGAGCAGGGACAGACTACCACATTTGGGTCCCCCCAACTACTTAAAAAATAAAACAATTAAATACCTATTTTTTTAAACAGCTAACTTCCTTGCATTTCAACACATTTTGCCATGGGGAAGAGAAAATGTTGCTAATTTTCTGCTATTCTACACATTTTGCCATGGGGCAGAGAGAAAATGTTGCTGTTTTAAAGCTAATTTTCTGCTATTCTACACATTTTGCCATGGGGCAGAGAGAAAATGTTGCTGTTTTAAAGCTAATTTCCTGCTATTCTACACATTTTGCGAATTTCCTGCTATTTTACACATTTTGCGATTACTTATGATGTGTTCATGTGCAAGTTCATGTGCAATCTGGTGGGTCCCCCCAAAAACGTGTAAAAAACGTTGGCCCCCTGGAGGTTGTGGGCCTGCATTCTGTAATCTGTAATCTGAGTCTTAATAGAACATGGGTTTTGACAAGCTACTCTTGACACATGCCTGCTTTCAACTTGTCCGAGGGAATTGGATGTAAAACAGAGACAACTAGGACATACAGAGAGAGAGAGGGAGATGGTGAGTTCATCTCTATAGGCGTTTTTATATGGCTCATACATCCATAGAACCATGGATTAAAAACCTTGAGATGTTTTGTTAAACTCCAGTAATACTTCTTGGGGCTGCCTTAGGTAATCTCCCTTGATGACGTCACTGTCAAAACCTGGGAAGAGACATCTCTTAGTTTTCCCACAAAAGGTTCAATTGAGACTATGTGTGTGTTGTAAATGTCCCTACATTTTCTGATGATAATACATTCATTCAGATACAAAGGGTTGCGACTACAAATACTAAACTTTTTGTGGTGTAACACGCATGTATTTCTTGTGTTGATCCCTGTTACTATCATCCTCAGCCCACTTGGCAGTGACAGTTCTCACACTGCAGGTCTCGAGGTGCAAACGTGTACAACACCACCAACACCAACACCCACCGCGACACTGGAATAAGATGACAGCCATTTTGAAAAGCTTGCACCTCAGTAATCCTATCACTTAATTACATACCTACCATCTCCAAAGATACACACACACACACACACACACACACACACACACACACACACACACACACACACACACACACACACACACACACACACACACACACACACACACACACACACACACACACACACACACACACACACTCGCTGTCACAGCAATGTGCATGCAGGCTGATGATCCGACCCAAACTGTGGAGGGAATCCGGGGGCCAAGTCGCCTGCAGCCTTCGCACCTTCTCCCGGCTTCCTAACTGCGAGGAGGACAAGGGTGCCTCTGGGGGGGGATGGGTTGGTGGGAAGGGGGGCAGACCGATGTGGGCTGGGTGAGTGACCTTCACAATGTGAGCGAGGGTGTAAAAGGAGAGAGTGGCGGTCAGTGGCAGCGGAGATAAGTAAATAAGCAATATATAGGCTACAGAAAGGGCCGAGATCCGAGGATCAACTTGTTGAAGCTTAACCACTCTACGTTAAGGGCCGTGTCACCCAAACCTCTTCACGAACACACATTGTCAGCCAAGCTCTGACCCCTAGCTCCTCTAGCTCCTGAGTACCAAGGCTCAGTAGACCTTTGTTTAACACGGAATAGGCGTGTTTTTGCAGTTCCTTGTGTATGACATCCGTGTGTTTCAGCACTCCATGGCGCTAAAGTCAGTTAGCAAGGCCCACGGCCTGGAGTCAATGGCCCACGGCCTGGAGTCAATGGCCCACGGCCTGGAGTCAATGGCCCACGGCCTGGAGTCAATGGCCCACGGCCTGGAGTCAATGGCCCATGGCCTGAAGTCAATGATCCATGGCCTGGAGTCAATGACTTCTGTCAAACAACCCTCCCATGGCGACTAAGTGATGTGGTGGAGGCAGGCGAGTGGGGGGCGGGGTGGGGTGTGGAGGCAGGCGAGTGGGGGGGCAGGGAGGTATGTGAGGTGTGGAGGCAGGTGAGTGGGGGGGTGGAGGCAGGTGAGTGGGGGGGGGGTATGTGGGGTGTGGTGGCAGGTGAGTGGGGGGCGGGATGGTGTGTGGGGTGTGGAGGCAGGCGAGTGGGGGGCGGGATGGTGTGTGGGGTGTGGAGGCAGGCGAGTGGGGGGCGGGGTGTGGGGTGTGGGGTGTGGAGGCAGGCGAGTGGGGGCGGGGTGGTGTGTGGGGTGTGGAGGCAGGCGAGTGGGGGGCGGGATGGTGTGTGGGGTGTGGAGGCAGGCGAGTGGGGGGCGGGATGGTGTGTGGGGTATGGAGGCAGGCGAGTGGGGGGCGGGATGGTGTGTGGGGTATGGAGGCAGGTGAGTGGGGGCGGGGTGGTGTGTGGGGTGTGGAGGCAGGCGAGTGGGGGGCGGGATGGTGTGTGGGGTATGGAGGCAGGCGAGTGGGGGGCGGGATGGTGTGTGGGGTGTGGAGGCAGATGAGTGGGGGCGGGGTGGTGTGTGGGGTGTGGAGACAGGCGAGTGGGGGGGGGGAGGTGGGGTGTGGAGGCAGGCGAGTGGGGGGCGGGATGGTGTGTGGGGTGTGGAGACAGGCGAGTGGGGGGGGGGGGAGGTGGGGTGTGGAGGCAGGTGAGTGGGGGCGGGGTGGTGTGTGGAGGCAGGCGAGTGGGGGCGGGGTGGTGTGTGGGGTGTGGAGGCAGGTGAGTGGGGGCGGGGTGGTGTGTGGGGTGTGGAGGTAGGTGAGTGGGGGCGGGGTGGTGTGTGGGGTGTGGAGACAGGCGAGTGGGGGGGGGGAGGTGGGGTGTGGAGGCAGGTGAGTGGGGGCGGGGTGGTGTGTGGAGGCAGGCGAGTGGGGGCGGGGTGGTGTGTGGGGTGTGGAGGCAGGCGAGTGGGGGCGGGATGGTGTGTGGGGTGTGGAGGCAGGTGAGTGGGGGCGGGGTCGTGTGTGGGGTGTGGAGGCAGGTGAGTGGGGGCGGGGTGGTGTGTGGAGGCAGGTGAGTGGGGGGGGTGGTGTGTGGGGTGTGGAGACAGGTGAGTGGGGGGTGGGTGGTGTGTGGGGTGTGGAGGCAGGCGAGTGGGGGGCGGGATGGTGTGTGGGGTGTGGAGGCAGATGAGTGGGGGCGGGGTGGTGTGTGGGGTGTGGAGACAGGCGAGTGGGGGGGGGGAGGTGGGGTGTGGAGGCAGGCGAGTGGGGGGCGGGATGGTGTGTGGGGTGTGGAGACAGGCGAGTGGGGGGGGGGAGGTGGGGTGTGGAGGCAGGTGAGTGGGGGCGGGGTGGTGTGTGGAGGCAGGCGAGTGGGGGCGGGGTGGTGTGTGGGGTGTGGAGGCAGGTGAGTGGGGGCGGGGTGGTGTGTGGGGTGTGGAGGTAGGTGAGTGGGGGCGGGGTGGTGTGTGGGGTGTGGAGACAGGCGAGTGGGGGGGGGGAGGTGGGGTGTGGAGGCAGGTGAGTGGGGGCGGGGTGGTGTGTGGAGGCAGGCGAGTGGGGGCGGGGTGGTGTGTGGGGTGTGGAGGCAGGCGAGTGGGGGCGGGATGGTGTGTGGGGTGTGGAGGCAGGTGAGTGGGGGCGGGGTCGTGTGTGGGGTGTGGAGGCAGGTGAGTGGGGGCTGGGTGGTGTGTGGAGGCAGGTGAGTGGGGGGGGTGGTGTGTGGGGTGTGGAGACAGGTGAGTGGGGGGTGGGTGGTGTGTGGGGTGTGGAGGCAGATGAGTGGGGGGCAGGGTGGGGTGTGGAAGCAGGTGAGTGGGAGGCGGAGTGGTGTGTGGGGTTTGGAGGTAGGTGAGTGGGGGTTAGGGTGGGGTGTGGAGGCAGGTGAGTGGGAGGCGGATTGGTGTGTGGGGTGTGTAGGCAGGTGAGTGGGGGTTAGGGTGGGGTGTGGAGGCAGGTGAGTGGGAGGCGGAGTGGTGTGTGGGGTGTGTAGGCAGGTGAGTGGGGGCAGGGTGGGATGTGGAGGCAGGTGAGTGGGAGGCGGAGTGGTGTGTGGGGTTTGGAGGTAGGTGAGTGGGGGTTAGGGTGGGGTGTGGAGGCAGGTGAGTGGGAGGCAGGGTGGGGTGTGGAGAAAGGTGAGTGGGAGGCGGAGTGGTGTGTGGGGTGTGTAGGCAGGTGAGTGGGGGGCAGGGTGGGATGTGGAGGCAGGTGAGTGGGGGCAGGGTGGGATGTGGAGGCAGGTGAGTGGGAGGCGGAGTGGTGTGTGGGGTTTGGAGGTAGGTGAGTGGGGGTTAGGGTGGGGTGTGGAGGCAGGTGAGTGGGAGGCAGGGTGGGGTGTGGAGAAAGGTGAGTGGGAGGCGGAGTGGTGTGTGGGATGTGGAGGCAGGTGAGTGGGGGCAGGGTGGGATGTGGAGGCAGGTGAGTGGGAGGCGGAGTGGTGTGTGGGGTGTGTAGGCAGGTGAGTGGGGGGCAGGGTGGGATGTGGAGGCAGGTGAGTGGGAGGCGGAGTGGTGTGTGGGGTTTGGAGGTAGGTGAGTGGGGGTTAGGGTGGGGTGTGGAGGCAGGTGAGTGGGAGGCAGGGTGGGGTGTGGGGTTTGGAGGTAGGTGAGTGGGGGCAGGGTGGGATGTGGAGGCAGGTGAGTGGGAGGCGGAGTGGTGTGTGGGGTATGGAGGTAGGTGAGTGGGGGTTAGGGTGGGGTGTGGAGGCAGGTGAGTGGGAGGCAGGGTGGGGTGTGGAGAAAGGTGATTGGGGGGTGGGGTGGTGGCAGGTGAGTGGGGGGGTGGTGTGTGGGTTGTGGAGTCAGGTGAGTAGATAATACTGTATGACTAGAGCGATAAATTCCCTGTGAATAATTTCAAAAGGGCACCTGTTTTACAACAGGTTCCTAACCTCTTGGTTGCCTTTTGCCCTGTGGCACTCGACATTAGCAGCACCACCTGACGTGTGTCAATATGCATGGGGACGCAGGTTTTCTCTTAACACCAGCCTGCAGTAAATGGGGTGAGCGCCATTGTCCACTTGTCTGGGCTGTGGACTGGGGCTGAGGGGTCTGAGCACGTATCTATGAAATATAAGATGTTTCAAATAATTTCCTGGCACACTGTTTCTAAAGTGACCCTGGACAGTGAGCTAGCTGGAGAACTTCCCTCTATTTCGGTGCAGTCCATCACCAGGAACGGGTCAGGCTTCGTTCGATGTAATGGCGGCACATGAACGGCAAAGGTTAAACACGGATATGAAAGTGGGATAAAATAGAGAGGGCTTCCTCTTGAACTGAAGTGCCTTTGGGAAATGGCAAATAATGTGGTGTTTGCCGAGCCCCCTCTCCGATACGGTGGGAGGTATACAGTACATAGATGGGCAGTTCCATGTTTGCACAGTAAAGTTTGCAGAGGCCTTGGGCTTGATCAGCACTCTGGGTAAAAGACTGTCTGAGAATTTAGACATACATGGAGGAATAGATCTGGTATTACGTAACCCTATCTAGAGTCTGTCTGGATATGTCTTCTGACTGGCCAATCACCACGGTTCATCACTGCCAATCATCATGGTTAATCATGGCCAATCACCACGGTTCATCACGGCCAATCACCACGGTTCATCACGGCCAATCACCACGGTTCATCACGGCCAAGCACCACGGTTCATCACGGCCAATCACCACGATTCATCACGGCCAAGTACCACGGTTCGTCCTGGCCAATCACCACGGTTCGTCCCGGCCAATCACTACGGTTCGTCACGGCCAATCACCACGGTTCGTCACGGCCAATCACCACGGTTCATCCCGGCCAATCACCACAGTTCATCCCGGCCAATCAACACGGTTCATCACGGCCAAGCACCACGGTTCATCACGGTCAAACACCACGGTTCATCCCGGCCAATCACCACGGTTCGTCATGGCCAATCACCGCGGTTCGTCATGGCCAATCACCGCGGTTCATCACGGCCTATTGCCACGGTTCATCACGGCCAAGCACCACGGTTCATCACGGCCTATTGCCACGGTTCATCACGGCCTATTGCCACGGTTCATCACGGCCAATCACCGCGGTTCATCACGGCCTATTGCCACGGTTCATCACGGCCTATTGCCACGGTTCATCACGGCCAATCACCACGGTTCATCACGGCCTATTGCCACGGTTCATCACGGCCAAGCACCACGGTTCATCACGGCCTATTGCCACGGTTCATCACGGCCTATTGCCACGGTTCATCACGGCCAATCACCGCGGTTCATCACGGCCTATTGCCACGGTTCATCACGGCCTATTGCCACGGTTCATCACGGCCAAGCACCACGGTTCATCACGGCCTATTGCCACGGTTCATCACGGCCTATTGCCACGGTTCATCACGGCCAATCACCGCGGTTCATCACGGCCTATTGCCACGGTTCATCACGGCCTATTGCCACGGTTCATCACGGCCAAGCACCACGGTTCATCACGGTCAAACACCACGGTTCATCCCGGCCAATCACCACGGTTCGTCATGGCCAATCACCGCGGTTCCTCACGGCCTATTGCCACGGTTCATCACGGCCAAGCACCACGGTTCATCACGGCCAAGCACCACGGTTCAACACGGCCAAGCACCACGGTTCATCCCGGCCAAGCTACACGGTTCATCAGGGTTCACCAGAAACCAACCAAGTCAACCGTGGTATGTTTTCCACGTTCACTGGTCTTCATCTGACATATTGGTCATCAGTCAATCCAAAACAAGATGGGATTAGCTAGTTGAGAAGGTAGCTAATTGAACCTAAAATATATCCCCATAACATATGACTTTGTTGTCAAAAGTACTTGGTCATGGTCATTTGCATAGTACTTTGTATTCAATCTACAGTATGTCCCTCTTGACATGGAAAAATACATTCAAACTAGATCCTTTAGCACCTGAGTCACAGAGTTACTCTAACACACATATGTCAGAGTCAAGGCCCGCGGGCCACATCCGGCCCGCGAGAAGGTTTTTTACGGCCCCTGGGATGATCTTGATTTATTATTAGAACCGGCCCGCAGACCGCAGCAAGCCGGCAGCCCGCAGATCTTTTACACGCACCAATACTACATTTCCCACAATGCAACGGTGACGCACCGAGCAGTAGGCTGCTTCATTTCAATATTTATTGGCACAGCAGTCGTCAGCATCACAGTAAAATTAACTTTCAGATACCCATCAAAAATGGCAAAACGGAAGGTGGACACTGAGAACCGGGGGTTTCAAACAAGGTGGGAGTCGGAGTATATGTTCACGGAGGTAGCTGGAAAACCTGTGTGTCTTCTGTGTGGAGAAAGTGTGGCGGTACTGAAAGAGTATAATCTGAGACGACATTATGAAACGAAACACGCGGACAAAAACAAGAATATGGACATGGAACAAAGGCTACAAAAGGCAGAGGAATTAAAACGAGGCCTCAAATCTCGACAGGCTCTGTTCAAAAAAGCCAAATCACAAGGCCAGGCTGCTGTCAAGGCCAGTTTTATTTTGGCAGAAGAGATCGCTAAATCAGCCCGGCCATTTACGGAGGGGGATTTCATCAAAAACTGCATGATTAAAGTTTGTGACGAAGTTTGCCCAGAAAAAAGGCAACTCTTTTTAAATGTGAGTCTGAGCAGAAACACCATTGCCGAGAGAGTAGACCAGTTGTCCATCAATCTAAAAGAGCAGCTTGTGAAAAAGGGAAAAGATTTCATTGCATATTCCTTGGCTGTGGATGAGAGCACCGACATTTCTGACATTGCCCAGTTGTCAATTTTCATCCGCGGAGTGGACTCCAGCCTAAGCGTGACAGAGGAGTTTTTGGCTTTACGTCCTATGCATGGCACAACTACGGGGCATGATTTGTATGAAGAGGTGTCAAGATGTGTAAATGAGATGGAGCTGCCTTGGGAAAAACTCGTGGGTTTGACAACCGACGGAGCACCTGCGATGTGTGGACACAGGAGCGGACTGGTGGCGAAGATACGGGAAAAGATGCAAGAGGAAAACGCGACAGGTGAGCTGACAGCTTATCATTGTATCATACACCAGGAAGCGTTGTGCGGTAAAGCCTTGAAAATGGAGCATGTAATGAGCATCATCACGCGCACAGTTAACTTTATCAGAGCCAAAGGTTTGAATCACCGCCAGTTCAAGGCATTTCTGACGGAGTTAGAAACGGAGCATGGTGATTTGCCTTATCACACAGAGGTGCGATGGCTAAGCCAGGGAAAGGTGCTTCAAAGATGTTTCGAGCTTCGTGAGGAGATTTGTCTGTTCTTGGACAGCAAAGGGAAAGACACAACACAACTCCGAGACGAAATGTTTCTGTGTGAAATGGCTTTTCTGTGTGACATTACGAGTCATCTGAATGCAATGAACTTGCAGCTGCAGGGTCGGGATCATGTCATCTCTGATATGTACAGTACAGTGAAGGCATTTAAAACCAAACTGACTCTGTGGGAGACGCAGATGCGGAAAGAAAATTTGAGCCACTTTCCCAGCTGCCAGACCATGAAAGAGAAGCTCTCTACCAGTGCGTTCCCGAGCGCACAGTTGGCTGATAAAATAGGTATGCTTGCCGCTGACTTTCGACGCCGATTTGCTGACTTTGAAGCACAAAAAAGCAGGTTGGAACTGCTCGGTAACCCATTTGCTGTTGACGTGGAAAGCTCACCACCAAACCTCCAAATGGAGTTGATTGACCTCCAATGCAATGATGCACTGAGGGCAAAATATGCGGCAGTGGGTGCTGCGGAGTTCGCCCGTTTCCTCCCCGACACAATGCCCCAGCTGCGCATCCAGGCTGCTCAAACGTTGTCTATGTTTGGCAGCACATACCTGTGTGAACAACTGTTTTCTTTGATGAACCTGAACAAAACATCACACAGAAGTCGACTTACTGCTGAACACCTCCACTCAATTCTGAGGATTTCCTCAGCTCAGAGCCTTACCCCGAACATTGATGAACTTGTGGAAAAGATGGGACACCACCAAGTATCACCCTCAACCTCAAACAAGTGAACATTACTGTGCAATCACATATTTAGAGTTTTTACTCAGTTCAAGTTTAAAAGTTAAAGTTTAATATTTGTTTTCACTGCATGTTACTTCTCCTTAAACAAAGTGTTGTTTTTGATTAATAGATTTTTGCACTTTATTTTATTGTATTTCAATCCAATTATATTTTAAAAATATTTCAGTTGAGTGGATGATAGAAAATTGCTATTATTGTTTTTTTCTTTGAAGTAAATTTAGCCCACTTTTGCTAAAATAGAAAATATAGGCTACTGATGGTGCCTTGAATACCGGTTTCTTTCATTTAATGTTCATGTTATGGGGATTTTTATATAAAGGAAATTTGTCTTTTGTGTCTGTTGAAAATTAAAGATTACTGACAGAGCCATAAGAAAATATTGCTTTATTTATCTGATCATATTGGAATATATTTGTTAGGTTTTCAGTAGGTTCAATTAGGTTCACTAGACTATATGCGTCATTTAAAATTTTTTCAATGAACATTCGAACAGTCCGGCCCTCGGCTTGTAGCTAAATTTTTTATTTGGCCCTCCGTCCATTTGACTTTGACACCCCTGCTCTAACAGATTGAATTGAAAAGAGTCAGTAAGCCTATGTTGCAGAAAAATTAATCCATGCATTTGTTACTTCTAGGTTAGACTACTGCAATGCTCTACTTTCCGGCTACCCGGATAAAGCACTAAATAAACTTCAGTTAGTGCTAAATACGGCTGCTAGAATCCTGACTAGAACCAAGAAATTTGATCATATTACTCCAGTGCTATCTTCCCTACACTGGCTTCCTGTTAAGGCAAGGGCTGATTTCAAGGTTTTACTGTTAACCTATAAAGCGTTACATGGGCTTGCTCCTACCTATCTTTCCGAGTTGGTCCTGCCGTACATACCTACACGTACGCTATGGTCACAAGACGCAGGCCTCCTAATTGTCCCTAGAATTTCTAAGCAAACAGCTGGAGGCAGGGCTTTCTCCTATAGATCTCCATTTTTATGGAATGGTCTGCCTACCCATGTGAGAGACGCAGACTCGGTCTCAACCTTTAAGTCTTTACTGAAGACTTATCTCTTCAGTAGGTCATATGATTGTGTGTAGTCTGGCCCAGGAGTGTGAAGGTGAACGGAAAGGCTCTGGAGCAACGAACCGCCCTTGCTGTCTCTGCCTGGCCGGTTCCCCTCTCTCCACTGGGATTCTCTGCCTCTAACCCTATTACAGGGGCTGAGTCACTGGCTTACTGGTGCTCTTTCATGCCGTCCCTAGGAGGGGTGCGTCACTTGAGTGGGTTGAGTTACTGACGTGATCTTCCTGTCTGGGTTGGCGCCCCCCCTTGGTTTGTGCTGTGGTGGAGATCTTTGTGGGCTATACTCGGCCTTGTCTCAGGATTGTAAGTTGGTGGTTGAAGATATCCCTCTAGTGGTGCGGGGGCTGTGCTTTGGCAAAGTGGGTGGGGTTATATCCTTCCTGTTTGGCCCTGTCCGGGGGTATCATCGGATGGGGCCACAGTGTCTCCTGACCCCTCCTGTCTCAGCCTCCAGTATTTATGCTGCAGTAGTTTGTGTCGGGGGGCTAGGATCAGTTGGTTATATCTGGAGTACTTCTCCTGTCTTATCCAGTGTCCTGTGTGAATTTAAGTATGCTCTCTCTAATTCTCTCCTTCTCTCTTTCTTTCTCTCTCTCGGAGGACCTGAGCCCTAGGACCATATGTCAGGACTACCGGGCATGATGACTCCTTGCTGTCCCCAGTCCACCTAGCCTTGCTGCTGTTCCAGTTTCAACTGTTCTGCCTGCGGTTATGGAACCCCTACCTGTCCCAGACCTGCTGTTTTCAACTCTTAATGATCGGCTATGAAAAGCCAACTGACATTTATTCCTGATTATTATTTGACCATGCTTGTCATTTATGAACATTTTGAACATCTTGGCCATGTTCTGTTATAATCTCCACCCGGCACAGCCAGAAGAGGACTGGCCACCCCTCATAGCCTGGTTCCTCTCTAGGTTTCTTCCTAGGTTTTGGCCTTTCTAGGGAGTTTTTCCTAGCCACCGTGCTTCTACACCTGCATTGCTTGCTGTTTGGGGTTTTAGGCTGGGTTTCTGTACAGCACTTCGAGATATTAGCTGATGTACGAAGGGCTATATAAAATAAACTTGATTTGATTTGATTTGATGTTGTTGTTGTTGTTCAAATCAGACAATGTTGGTGGCTTGGCTTGTGCCAGTACTATGTAACAAATTCTTTAAGGTGGCCCGAGGTGTGGTGTGGGCACAACATATTGTATGGTGCACCGCAGGCACCTTGCTGTGAGACAATAGGCCTGAATCAAAGCAGCGGGCTCCCCTGCCATGGCATGGCTGCCTGCTAGGGAGGCTGTTGCAGGTACTTTGAGCAACGGGGCTGGGGTGGTGGGTAGCGGTGCGGGAGTGGGGCTGCTCTGGGCCCAGTTCCTTGAGGCGGACATGGGAACCGTTTGAAGTGGAGATTTACTCGCCAAACGGGAGGAGGACAAGGTCAACACTCTTTAAATAATACAAACTACTGTCTGTTGGAGAGAAAGGCAAATTTGGCATGAAAAGAGAATGCTTACCAGGAATCAGAACTGACATTTATATATGTAACTACTATTCCCTGAAGGAGGGAACAAGGTAAGACATAATGTGGGAAGTCAACAACCAATTAATTTCACTTGAATTCACGCCCAACCAGCCAATTGATGCCGAGCCTGCACTCAGAAGCCCTGCCTTCAGGGTTATAATATTGAAGCTCGCATTAATTTCCTCAATTCAATATCGCTCACACAGAGCGTTCAGGACCGAAGCCAGGTCCCAGGTCGGTACCATAGGCTTAGACACTGGTGTGAGCAGACGCACGCCTTTCAGGAACCGCACCACCAGAGGAGACCCCTGCGTACAGCCGTCAATCCCAACATAACATGCCGAGATAGCTGCCATATAAACCTTCAATTTGGAAAAAGGAAGGCCTGCTCAAAAAACTCTTGCAAAAACATCAAAATGTCCACCAAAAAGCTCTGTATAAAAGAAACTCCTTTAACCTGACACCAACCTTCAAACGAGCTTAAATTATATGTATATAACCCTCTTGTAGAGGACGCATGCACCGACTGCAGAGTCGTAATCTGGTTCGAGGGTAAACCCCTAGACGTCAAATTCAAACTTTCAGGTGCCAAACCCACAGATCCCACATCTGCGGCCGTGGGTGCCAAACTCAATAGATTCCGATTACATGGAGCCCTCCATGGGTCCCCGCCCAACAGGCAGATGATCTCTGGGAACCAGTGTTGTCTGGACCAACGGGGTGCCACCAGAATCAACAACAGAACCTCCTGACGGACCCTCTTCACGGTGGACTGAATCAGGTCCACCGTAGGAAACGGATAGAACATGGTCCAAAGCCACTGATACGCCAAAGCATCCATTCCCAACGGAGCGCCCAGATCCCTCATTGAGAAGAACAGACAACAATGTGTCTTTTCTTGAGATGTGTAAAGATCTATGTTGGCCCCGCCGAAACAGTCCCATATGTGGGCAACCCATGAGGGGTGCAGTCTCCACTCCTTAGAGAAAGTAGATCCACACCCATGTTGAGAGATCCGGCAAGACAACGTCACCCTGAAGGGCAGGAAATGCGCACTGCTCCATAAAGGAAAGATAACGGGCCAGGTTTAGGAGAGAGAGACAGCGTCCCCCCTGGCTGTTGATGTACACCACCGCCGTCCTGTTGACGGACCTTACCAACACATGCTGGCCCTCCAACACTGGAGGGAAACGCCTTAGAGCTAGCAAAATAGACAGTAGCTAGGCAATTGATATGCAGCACCCTTTGCACTGTTGACCAAAATGAGTAATGCCATGGTGAAATTACAGCTGCATAAATCAAAAGGCAAGATGGACGGGAGGCTGTCATAGCACTTAACCAAAATGGCCGAATGACTAAGCAGAATCCTCCTAAGGAAATTATCTCGTCGGTGAGATGGCAAGCATGGGTTAAGCCCCCTGAGCTGTTTACTGTGTTGAATATGTTTGTGCAGAATGAGAAGGCAAGAAAACATTTTAGTGGGGGGGATTCCTTCACAAAATGAATAGCTCTCTGACTAAATTACATTTCTGCTGGAATTAAATGATGGGATACAGTCTCTGCACAAGATCACAGTGGGAGGGCAATATCGCTAAAAGGCTTTTAGTGGATTAATTTGATGTCCCCCCCTCCCTTTCCTTTTTCCCCTCCTTTGTTCCATGTCCAGGTGCTCATAAACTACGGCATTCCTTTGCAATGACATTTAGTGGTGAGGACGTGGCCAGGAGCCAATGGGGGGGAACAGTGTTCAAGGAGGTGGATGGGGGGGGGGCAGAGAAGTACCTCCTCTGGGTGCTAATTCATCCTCCACCTCCTCAAGTCTGGCCTTATACATAGCATCACAGAAAGCATTCTAGCAATCTAAGGGAGGATTTCCAAGACCCAGATTGGGCATAGTCCTGGACTAGAATTCACATTCAGTTTAGATTTTTCTATTGATCTTTTTAGACCAGAACCAGGGTTAATCTGGCTTCAGAATCAGAGCTTTAGGGACAAATGTACAGGCCCAACTGTAATGAGAGAGCTTCATAAGCATCATTTTAGATCAAACGTAGTGCACTATGTGTTGAATAGGGTTTTATTAGGGCTCCCGAGTGGCGCAGCAGTTTAAGGCACTACATCTCAGTCACTACAGTCCCTAGATCGAATCCAGGCTGTATCACATCTGGCCTTGATTGGGAGTCCCATAGGGTGACGCACAATTGGTCCAGCGCCGTCCAGGTTTGACCAAGGTAGGCCATCATTGTAAATAAGAATTTTTTCTTAAATGGCTTGCCTTGTTTAAATAAAGGTTATTGTTTAAAAATCACATGCTACTAGCTGGGCTCAAAGGGAACAAATGAAGCATTTTCTTTCTTAAACGCACAGAGGTTGAGGTAGGCACAAATGCATCGATCCTTTGAGATTGATCTGGTAAAGAGAAAAAAAAGGATAAACGCTAGCTATGTGTTCGTTGTTTTCATTGTGGATATCTGTGTCATTACAAGAGTGGACTAGAGCCATGTTATATGAGGCGCCGTACTGTGTTGTTCTGCAGCGACAAGGCTAGGAGAGATCAATACTCAACCCTCTCCTTTGATGCAGGTCTTTTACAACACGGCTCAGTATAACAAGCATGCCTGCTAGAACAGAAATAACCCTCTTTTGTGTGGATGACGAAAGCCGATGCTGTGAAAGAAAAGCGTTCGCCTCTGTTTACTGCTCACAATTCTTCTCTTTCTCTAGTGTCACACTGAATAGGTGTACCTGAGCAAGGACATATGCACATGCTTGCAAAGGCACATACTGTACACAATACAATGCGAAGCGCACAACCATGCACACTCACCCCCACTCACCACACACACACACACACACACACACACACACACACACACACACACACACACACACACACACACACACACACACACACACACACACACACACACACACACACACACACACACACACACACACACACACCATAAGCAAACACACACCACCCAAACTGATCAATTAGGAGGTAATGTCAAAGCCAAAGAGATCATAAAAGTCATTGTGGATATCCCATTGATATCGTAAGGATATATTTCCTAAACAAAATAAAGAAATACAAATGAAAAGTGTTGAATTCTCATGAAAAAAAAAGAATGTACCAACCCCTTTAATTTGAATTAGGAGATTACAAAGACATTGTGAAAAGAACATTAATTGTTTAGAGTTTGCCAGGGTTTGTTATGATGACCCTTGTATATTTGAATAATGGCCATAATAATACAATGACAGTGATGAATCGCTCCGTTACTGTTACATCAAAGATTTTTAATAAGTAAACCAAGATAGACCACCGCCTGTCGTTTCCAATGGGCAGAACATGCAAGGAGGTGGACAGAACCAAGCACGAGCTAGCAAGATCCTATTGGCGCATTCTAGCATGCATTTGCATATTTCCGTTAGGGAATGCCTACTCTGTGAAGGGCACGAGCGCAATAAACTAAATTCGCCGTTGCTTTCCTTCTAAACAACACAATTCTTTGTTATTTTGGGTAAAGTCGACAAAACTTAGTCCACTCTGTTCATGCTTCATTCTATAGCTAGAGAACTCCTGATATCTCCAGGAAGGGTAAGTTGAATTATGTCTTAATCTGTTGTT
Source organism: Salvelinus namaycush (assembly GCF_016432855.1). Taxonomy (NCBI): domain Eukaryota; kingdom Metazoa; phylum Chordata; class Actinopteri; order Salmoniformes; family Salmonidae; genus Salvelinus; species Salvelinus namaycush. Next base: position 7,889,609 of record NC_052315.1, read on the forward strand.
GTCTAGTACTGTCTTTTTACTAGCTAGGGCCATCTACTTTAAGTACTGTCTGTCTTCCCAGTAGGCTAATTGGTGTGTGAACTGCTGACTGCTCATCATTTGCAGATCGTTGTTGACACGTCAACCAGGATCGAGGGGCAGGGCAATTTGTGACTTGCTTTGGTAATCAGTGGCTGTATTGGGGGGAAGGAGTGGTTCTCCTCTCCTAGGCAATCAGAAGTTAGTTCAGGGAGGTGTGCTCTCCACCTCTGCTAGGCAACTACACTGGTGATGTGGAGAGGATCTGTGTCTGTACCACGTACTCTCACTACTAGTGTCCCCCAGGGCTCTGTTCTAGGCTTTCTCCTCTTCTCTGCATAACGCTGCAGCCCTCCTGGATTTCAACCTTCCCAAGTTCTCTCATGTCCACTGGCTTCCAGTCGAAGCTTGCATCCACTACAAGACCATGGTGCTCACCTATGGAACAGCAAGAGGAACTGCCCCTCCCTGCCTTCAGGCTATGCTCAAACACTACACCCTAACCCGAGCACTTCGTTCTGCCACCTCAGGTCTGTTGGCCTTCCCACCCCTACGGGAGAGCAGCTCCCGCTCAGCCCAGTCCAAGCTCTTCTCTGTCCTGTCACCCCAATGGTGGAACCAGCTTCACCCTGAAGCTAGGACAGCAGAGTCCCTTCCCATCTTCCAAAAATATCTGAAACCCTAACTCCTCCTCACCTCAACCTCATTCTAGCTCTGACTCTAAAAAGTGTACTTTCTATGCCTGTAATATGTGGTTGTCCCACTTATCTATCTTAAGATGAACGCACTAACTGTGAGTCGCTCTGGATAAGTGTCTGTTAAATGATTCAAATGTCAAATGTAATTCTAGTTTTGGGAACAGAAAACTGTATTGAGATCAAATGTTTCATTGATGAGAAAATTAGCAGAATGTCGGCCAAAACCCACCATCTTCTCCCACTGCCGGACACTGGGCTTCCTTTTACTACCATATTTGGTAGTGAGTAGAAACGCCAAATGGATGCTTCACATCTAGACATCCGGTGAAATAGCTGCCTCATGGTTCTAACTGTGGTTACATGGTCTGTGTCAATTACACTTCTCCAAAATGGCCACCCGGTTTCTGTCCACTTCTGCACTCAATATGAACCATTATGGGATTAGTATCTCTGAATAGAACTTAAATACAAAATATCAATGGATTGCTATTGAAACTGTTCATTTACACAGCTCAACGGCCATCGTGACTATTACGGCTCTATTCATCATTAATTACACATTTCCTAATGCCCTGTTTGCTTGAGTCTGCTGGACCAAAAGCATCAATGGCAGGACGGAAATAAAGAACCATCTATCTCAGACATATAATCACTCTAATTGTTATCACTTTGGAGAAAGTTTGTAGACGCTGTCATGGTGTGATTACTTGGTGTTAGTCATGATGTCTGTGCAGGAAGGGGTAATCAAAGATAAATGTCCCCAATCATCACAACGTTTCATTTTATCACTCATGCTCCAGCACTTTTTAATTTTAACAGAGTTTAAGATAATTCTTATCTTTCATGATGTCCATTTTCTTAAGGCCATGATACACTGTCAATTTATTAAGGCAATATGGGTAGTACACCAGAAGAGTGTTTCCCGACTACCCCTAAATTGACGCAATGTAAAGGCAATTGGGTCCCTTACAAATAATCATCTGATTAATCATCTGAAATAATAACATCACCAATAGCGAAAATATGTGAGACAGATACAGAAGAGTTAATATAGGCCATGGCTATTCAACTCTTACCATACGGTTTTCTTCTCTACCTGATAATTAATTGCACACAGCTGGTGTCCCAGGTCTAAATCAGTCCCTGATTACAGCGGAACAATTAAAAAAATTAAGTAGAACTGACTTCGAGGTCCAGAGTTGAGTTTAAAGGGCATAGGCTATGAGCTACTCAGATGGAAGACATATTTATATTTGACTCTACTAAACTCTCCTCATTTCCCTCTGAACAGAGAAGATGGAGCTGATATTTACTGGTGAAGCCGAGTCTGTCATGAAGAATCAAACCAACACTTCAACTTGAACTCGAGCTCTCAAGCTCTCATATCCTAGCAGCACACAGCACACAGTGAGTGAGACATGCTAACCTCTCACCATTACAATAACAGGGGAGGTTAGCATTTTATATCATACCCCCAAGACATGCTAACCTCTCACCATTACAATAACAGGGGAGGTTAGCATTTTATATCATACCCCCAAGACATGCTAACCTCTCACCATTACAATAACAGGGGAGGTTAGTATTTTATATCATACCCCCAAGACATGCTAACCTCTCACCATTACAATAACAGGGGAGGTTAGTATTTTATATCATACCCCCAAGACATGCTAACCTCTCACCATTACAATAACAGGGGAGGTTAGCATTTTATATCATACCCCCAAAGACATTCTAACCTCTCACCATTACAATAACAGGGGAGGTTAGTATTTTATATCATACCCCCAAGACATGCTAACCTCTCACCATTACAATAACAGCGGAGATTAGCATTTTATATCATACCCCCAAGACATGCTAACCTCTCACCATCACAATAACAGGGGAGGTTAGCATTTTAAATCATACCCCCAAGACACGCTAACCTCTCACCATCACAATAACAGGGGAGATTAGCATTTTATATCATACCCCCAAGACATGCTAACCTCTCACCATCACAATAACAGGGGAGATTAGCATTTTTCAGGGTGTATGATATTCATGCCTCTTTCTCACTCACCATTATTTACAATTCATTCAGGAATATCCGTAATCATTTCAAATCCAAAGTGCTAGAGTACAGAACCCCCCCCCCCCCTAAAAAAAGTTAGTTTTCTTCCATCTAGTGTTGCACCGGTACTGTGGTAATATCACGGTACCAAAATGTACCAAAACTTATGTTACCAATATTTTAGAATACTGTAGTACCGTTTCTTATGATACCAAATTTGTCAGCACTACCAAACCAGCTGACGGCAGCTATAAAATGATTATAAAGTCAGTTTGTTAATAAATAAATACATATTTTAAAAACAGCAACTAGTCTCTTAATGTACACTTTTATGCACACCTCACGTCTAGCTAGCCCCATCACTTTTCAGCCATCACTCACATGCTATTCTCCGTCCACTCTTCCTATGCATCTATTTCTCCATCGGTTTTTAATATATAATTTAGCTGTGATGGAGAGCGGGGATGGAGACCCTGATAGGGTGACCACATTTAAAATACCCAAATGCGGGACATTCACAGGACAGTCTCACCTACATTTCATTTTTTTGCTACAGATATAGCCTATTGAATCTCATTATGTAACACGCATAAAATGCATCCTCCAATTGCAATATCTGCCTATGCCAACATATATTGTCTCAAGAAAATTTACTATTTTTAATACCCTCAAACAAACACCAAGTGAGGCATACCTAATTTCAAAATAGGCCATCATCACTGTAAATCATGATGCAATTTCAGAATGTCCCCCCCGTCTCCAGTGAAAGTTGCGCCCCTGCTAAAATCTCATTATACTATGCTATTATATTTGGTTCTGTTATGTAGAATACTAATGAATCATTATGTGATCTTCCAAGACATTGGTTCAGCTTTGATTTAACTTTACTGAACGAGCACCGGTTTGCTCGAGCAGCACTATACCCCTGCAAATGCTGCACCGAACGAGCTAATTCAATGCACCTAGCCTACTCTTTTGCCTCGTGCAATTATTATTATATATATATTGATGCAGGAACAAGAGACCACATGTGACTGTTTTGTGAAATTCTGGGAATATTTGGACAAGGAAACATTTCTGGTTGGTCTCAGCCAGGGAATGTAAAACAGGAAGGGATACTTTTAAAATGGGACTGAGTGAAGTAGCAGCTAATACAGTATGTTTAATGAGCAACTAAGGAGCATGGAGGGCCTCACAAGTTTGAGGAAATTACCTTTTTTCTGTCAGTCTAATACACCTAATTACTTTTGCTCCTATTCTGTAGCTCTTCATCAGAAGCTTTTTGTAAGTAGGCCTAGTCTGTCCTAACTCTCCTCTAAAAGTTTAGCTGGAATTTAACCCAAAAGGATTTGAGAAATGTCATTGGTTGACGATAGGCCTATGACATTGGCCTAAGTCTCATCTTGTGCAGAATATCAGATCTCAACAACAATGGGAGAAGTGTTTAACATCACCAGTACCACATCTTTATGATATACAGTACCAGTCACAAGTTTGGACACACCTACTCATTCCAGTTTTTTTCTATTTTTACTATTTTACTATTTTTACTTTAATGTAGAAAATAGTAAACATTATGAAAAACCATTGAATGAGTAGGTGTGTCCAAACTTTTGACTGGTACTATGTATCTAGTCATAAGTTCAACGTGACTCCAAGAGACAGGTTGGAATGTCTGACTCAAATACAGGACAATATCAACTTTTTTTTTCTCAATTAGTGTTGTTCGAATGGGTTGATCAAATCCAGGATATGATTGTTTGGTTGCGGGACAAAGGGACAAAATACGGGACTATCCCGTACAACCCGGGACATGTGGTCACCCTAGACAATGATGAGTCTTATGTTGTTACATGTGATACATAGCGGTGGAGCAAAGTTGATACATTGTATAATGTAATCTCCTGGTACAGGCCAGTCTGAGGAAGCTTTGCAATTGCAAGTTCTCTGTCACTCAGAGAACCAGAGTGCCAGAGAGGAAATGGAGCACAGCTTCATGACAGGAATGATGTCAGCTTTACAGCAAAGAAAAAAATATGACCCATATTACCGGAGATACCTTTAATTCTTCCTGCACGATTTCGTGTTCATTTTATGTAACTTCTCATCCCGGGTCGCTAATTGTTGGTTTGATAACAAACAACGTTGATGGGTCATGTTACCTAGCAACCTGCTAACTTGAAAGTAGCTCTAGGCTAATTTGATTGGCACAGGAAGAAAGGAAAAGGGTCTGCTACTCGTGAGATGTGCTCAATGGTAGGATTCATATAGGTCTAATGTAAGCCTAAACTATATCAAAAACCAACCCCTTTCTGTTGTTCCTTAAATTGGTTGGGAGCAGTGTGTGTCAGGCCCAATAACCCAGAGCTGAACTAAACACTGTGGTACTTTGAGGCTAGCAAGGCCTCTGGGCCCAATGAAACAACTGGTATGTTCAGGGCAAGAGCTTGTTGAGAGCAACAGATGTGCTTTTCTGTCCTCCACACATAGCGCAGTCCGTTTAGTGAAGACTTCTCAGACAAGTGTGGCTAATAGGGACTCATCAGCCGCAATTAGAAGGTCCTCTGCCAGTCTAATCTCCTCCTATCAGCCACTGGCAACGTAGAGCCATGCTTCAAATAAAATCACATTTTATTGGTCACATACACATATTTAGCAGATGTTATTGCGAGTGGAGAGAAATGCTTGTGTTCCTAACTCCAACAGTGCAGTAGTATCTAACAAATCACAACAAGACACACAAATCAAAATGAATGGAATTAAGAAATATATAAATATTAGATCGAGCAATGTCAGAGTGGCATTGACTAAAGTACAGTAGAATAGAATACAGTATGTACATATGAGATGAGTAAAGCAATATGTAAACATTATTGAAGTGACTAGTGTTCATGTCACGATCGTCATAATGATTGGACCAAGATGCAGCGTGGTATGTTTCCATCCCTTTTATTAAGAAGAGAAAACTCAAAGAACAAAAACAATAAAGCGAACAAACGAAACGTGAAGCTCAGAGTAGGGCTCGCAGGCAACTATACCTAGACAAGATCCCACAAAGCACAATGGGGAAATGGCTACCTAAATATGATCCCCAATCAGAGACAACGATAAACAGCTGCCTCTGATTGGGAACCACACAAGGCCAACATAGACATATAATTCCCCTAGATAACCCACCCTTAATCACACCTCGGCCCAACCAACATAGAGAATAAACAGCTCTCTATGGTCAGGTCGTGACAGTTCAATTATTAAAGTGGCCAATGATTCCAAGTCTGTGTACAGTCGTGGCCAAAAGTTTTGAGAATGACACAAATATACATTTTCACAGAGTTTGCTGCCTCAGATTGTATCATCCAATTTGCAAATACTCCAGAATGTTATGAAGAGTGATCAGATGAATTGCAATTAATTGCAAAGTCCCTCTTTGCCATGCAAATGAACTGAATCCTCAAAAAATATTTCCACTGCATTTCAGACCTGCCACAAAAGGACCAGCTGACATCATGTCAGCGATTCTCTCGATAACACAGGTGTGAGAGTTGACGAGGACAGGGCTGGAGATCACTCTGTCATGCTGATTGAGTTCGAATAACAGACTGGAAGCTTCAAAAGGAGGGTGTTGCTTGGAATCATTGTTCTTCCTCTGTCAGCCATGGTTACCTGCAAGGAAACACGTGCCGTCATCATTGCTTTGCACAAAAAGGGCTTCACAGGCAAGGATATTGCTGCCAGTAAGATTGCACCTAAATCAACTATTTATTGCATCATCAAGAACTTCAAGGAGAGTGGTTCAATTGTTGTGAAGAAGGCTTCAGGGCGCCCAAGAAAGTCCAGCAAGCGCCAGGACCATCTCCTAAAGTTGATTCAGCTGCGGGATCGGGGCACCACCAGTACAGAGCTTGCTCAGGAATTGCAGCAGGCAGGTGTGAGTGCATCTGCACGCACAGTGAGGCGAAGACTTTTGGAGGATGGCCTGGTGTCAAAAAGGGCAACAAAGAAGCCACTTCTCTCGAGGAAAAACATCAGGGACGGACTGATATTCTTAAAAAGGTACAGGGATTGGACTGCTGAGGACTGGGGTAAAGTAGTATTCTCTGATGAATCCCCTTTCCGATTGTTTGGGGCATCCAGAAAAAAAGCTTGTCCGTAGAAGACAAGGTGAGCGCTACCATCAGTCCTGTGTCCTGCCTGTAAATCATCCTGAGACCATTCATGTGTGGGGTTGCTTCTCAGCCAAGGGATTGGGCTCACTCACAATTTTGCCTAAGAACACAGCCATGAATAAAGAATGGTGCCAACACATCCTCGAGAGCAACTTCTCCCAACCATCCAGGAACAGTTTGGTGATGAACAATGCCCTTTCCAGCATGATGGAGCACCTTGCCATAAGGCAAAAGTGATAACTAAGTGGCTCGGGGAACAAAACATCGATATTTTGGGTCCATGGCCAGGAAACTCCCCAGACCGTAATCCCATTGAGAACTTGTGGTCAATCCTCAAGAGGCGGGTGGACAAACAAAAACCCACAAATTCTGACAAACTCCAAGCATTGATTATGCAAGAATGGGCTGCCATCAGTCAGTATGTGGCCCAGAAGTTAATTGACAGCATGCCAGGGCGGATTGCAGAGGTCTTGAAAAAGAACGGTCAACACTGCAAATATTGACTCTTTGCATCAACTTCATGTAATTGTCAATAAAAGCCTTTGACACTTACGAAATTCTTGTAGTTATACTTCAGTATTCCATAGTAACATCTGACAAAAAAATCTAAAGACACTGAAGCAGCAAACTTTGTGGAAATTAATATTTGTGTCATTCTCAAAACTTTTGGCCACGACTGTATATAGAGCAGCAGGCTTTAAGGTGCAGGGTTGCGTAACCGGGTGGAAACCGGCTAGTGATGGCTATTTAACAGTCTGATGACCTTGAGATAGAAGCTGTTTTTCAGTCTCTCGGTCCCAGCTGTGATGCTCCTGTACTGACCTCGCCTTCTGGATGATAGCGGGGTGAACAGGCCGTGGCTCGGGTGGTTGACGTCCTTGATGATCTTTTTGGTCTTCCTGTGACATCGGGTGCTGTAGGTGTCCTGAAGGGTAGGTAGTTTGCCCCCGGTGATGCATTGGGCAGACCACACCACCCTCTGGAGAGACCTGCGATTGTGGTGGTGTGGTTGCTGTACCAGGCGGTGATACAGCCTGACAGGATGCTCTCAATTGTGCATCTGTAAAAGTTTGTGAGGGTTTTAGGGGCCAAGCCAAATTTCTTCAGCCTCCTGAGTTTGAAGAGGCGCTGTTGCGCCTTCTTCACTACACTGTCTGTGTTGGTACACCATTTCAGATCGTTAGTGATGTGTACGCCAAGGAACTTGAAGCTTTTCAACTTCTCCACTACTGTCCCGTCGATGTGGATAGGGGCGTGCTCCTTCTGCTGTTTCCTGAAGTCCACGATCAGCCTCTTTGTTTTGGTGACGTTGAGTGAGAGATTATTTTCCTGGCACCATTCGCCCAGGGCCCTCACCTCCTCCCCGTAGGCTGTCTCGTCATGGTAATCAGGCCTACTACTGTTGTGTCATCTGCAAACTTGATGATTGAGTTGGAGGTGTGCGTGGCCACGCAGTCATGGGTGAACAGGGCGTACAGGAGGGGGCTGAGCACGCACCCTAGTGGGGCCCCTGTGTTGAGGGTCAGTGAAGTGGAGGTGTTGTTTCCTACCTTCACCACCTGGGGGGGCGGCCCAGTACCCAAGCTTAAAGATGAGCTTTGAGGGTACTGTGGTGTTGAAATGAGCTATAGCAGACTGGGATAGGGAGAGAATATGTCCGTAAACACTCCAGGCAGCTGGTCTGCGCATGCTCTGAGGACACGGCTAGGGATGCCGTCTGGGCCGGTGGGCCGGCGAGGGTTAAAGCGCTTAAATGTCTTACTCACGTTGTCCACGGAGAAGGAGAGCCCACAGTCCTTGGTAGTGTGCCGCGTCGGTGGCACTGTGGTATCCTCAAAGCCGACGAAGATGGTATTTAGCTACACTGTTTGTTCGGCCATATTCCCAGTCCCCTTGCCATGGTTAAATTAGGTGGTTTGTGCTTTCATTTTTGCGCGAATACTGCCATCTATCCACGGTTTCTAGTTTGGGTAGGTTTTAATAGTCACAGTGGGTACAACATCTCCTATACACTTCCTGATGAACTCAGTCACTGTATCCGTGTATTTGTCTATGTTATTCTCAGAGGCTACCCGGAATCAAATCCCAGTCCGCGTGATCAAAACAATCTTGAAGCATGGATTCCGATTGAACTACTGCCACAGTCTCTTTGGCCATTTCTAAGTATCAGATTCTATTGTACAGTTTGTGTGTGTGTGCGTGCGTGCGTGCGTGCGTGTGTGTGTGTGTGTGTCAAATCCATGTTAGTGAATTTGAGTGGAGTGAGTTGAGGGGTGTTACTGCCGGCATTCTCCCAGAAACACCATGCAAGTTCCAAATATTTTCTGGCCTAAATATGGGCTGGAAGTGAGGTAGCCTTAGGACAATATACAGCTACTTTAGGTTTAAATGAAGCAATATCCTTTCTGTCAAGAAGTGCATCACACCAATAAAGCTGATTTAGTCTATATATGGTTATGTCAATGACAAATAAAATATTTCCTCAAAACAGGAGGAAACACGTTAGAGCACATTATATGTTCTCGTGTCTGTGTAACCCTGCAAATACAGTGCCTAGTGAAAGTCGATAAGTATTTTGTCACTTTGAAAATGGAGTAGATTGTGTAGATCAATAGGAAAAATGTAATCCCTTTTTACATGTCATTTCAAGGCATCAAAATGTGAAAACTGTGCAAGGGGTACTGTGGTGTCATAAAACCTGCTCTCTACATGTCCAGCTCTGTCTCTAAAACCACAACATGTCCTGCTCTGTCTCTAAGACCCAACCATGTCCTGCTCTGTCTCATTAAGACCCCACCATGTCACCTCTGTATCTAAGACCTCACCATGTCACTCTGTCTCATTAAGTCAACACCATGTCACCTCTGTCTCATTAAGTCCCCACCATGTCACCTCTGTCTCATTAAGACCCCACCATGTCACCTCTGTCTCATTAAGACCCCACCATGTCACCTCTGTCTCATTAAGTCCCCACCATGTCACCTCTGTCTCATTAAGACCCCACCATGTCACCTCTGTCTCATTAAGTCCCCACCATGTCACCTCTGTCTCATTAAGTCCCCACCATGTCTTCTCTGTCTCATTAAGTCCCCACCATGTCACCTCTGTCTCATTAAGTCCCCACCATGTTACCTCTGTCTCATTAAGTCCCCACCATGTCACCTCAGTCTCATTAAGTCCCCACCATGTCACCTCTGTCTCATTAAGTCCCCACCATGTCACCTCTGTCTCATTAAGTCCCCACCATGTCACCTCTGTCTCATTAAGTCCCCACCATGTCCTGCTCTGTCTCATTAAGTCCCCACTATGTCACCTCTGTCTCATTAAGTCCCCACCATGTCACATCTGTCTCATTAAATCCCCACCATGTCAGCTCTGTCTCATTAAGTCCCCACCATGTCACCTCTGTCTCATTAAGACCCCACCATGTCACCTCTGTCTCATTAAGACCCCACCATGTCACCTCTGTCTCATTAAGTCCCCACCATGTCACCTCTGTCTCATTAAGACCCCACCATGTCACCTCTGTCTCATTAAGACCCCACCATGTCACCTCTGTCTCATTAAGTCCCCACCATGTCACCTCTGTCTCATTAAGTCCCCACCATGTCTTCTCTGTCTCATTAAGTCCCCACCATGTCACCTCTGTCTCATTAAGTCCCCACCATGTTACCTCTGTCTCATTAAGTCCCCACCATGTCACCTCAGTCTCATTAAGTCCCCACCATGTCACCTCTGTCTCATTAAGTCCCCACCATGTCACCTCTGTCTCATTAAGTCCCCACCATGTCACCTCTGTCTCATTAAGTCCCCACCATGTCCTGCTCTGTCTCATTAAGTCCCCACTATGTCACCTCTGTCTCATTAAGTCCCCACCATGTCACATCTGTCTCATTAAATCCCCACCATGTCAGCTCTGTCTCATTAAGTCCCCACCATGTCACCTCTGTCTCATTAAGTCCCCACCATGTCACCTCTGTCTCACTAAGTCCCCACGATGTCCTGCTCTGTCTCATTAAGTCCCTGCCATGTCCTGCTCTGTCTCATTAAGACCCCACCATGTCACCTCTGTATCTAAGACCTCACCATGTCACCTCTGTCTCATTACGTCCCCACCATGTCACCTCTGTCTCATTAAGTCCCCACCATGTCTTCTCTGTCTCATTAAGTCCCCACCATGTCACCTCTGTCTCATTAAGTCCCCACCATGTCACCTCTGTCTCATTAAGACCCCACCATGTCACCTCTGTCTCATTAAGTCCCCACTATGTCACCTCTGTCTCATTAAGTCTCCACCATGTCACTCTGTCTCATTAAGTCAACACCATGTCACCTCTGTCTCATTAAGTCCCCACCATGTCACCTCTGTCTCATTAAGACCCCGCCATGTCACCTCTGTCTCATTAAGACCCCACCATGTCACCTCTGTCTCATTAAGACCCCACCATGTCACCTGTCTCATTAAGACCCCACCATGTCACCTCTGTCTCATTAAGTCCCCACCATGTCACCTCTGTCTCATTAAGTCCCCACCATGTCTTCTCTGTCTCATTAAGTCCCCACCATGTCACCTCCGTCTCATTAAGTCCCCACCATGTTACCTCTGTCTCATTAAGTCCCCACCATCTCACCTCAGTCTCATTAAGTCCCCACCATGTCACCTCTGTCTCATTAAGTCCCCACCATGTCACCTCTGTCTCATTAAGTCCCCACCATGTCACCTCTGTCTCATTAAGTCCCCACCATGTCCTGCTCTGTCTCATTAAGTCCCCACTATGTCACCTCTGTCTCATTAAGTCCCCACCATGTCACATCTGTCTCATTAAATCCCCACCATGTCAGCTCTGTCTCATTAAGTCCCCACCATGTCACCTCTGTCTCATTAAGACCCCACCATGTCACCTCTGTCTCATTAAGACCCCACCATGTCACCTCTGTCTCATTAAGTCCCCACCATGTCACCTCTGTCTCATTAAGACCCCACCATGTCACCTCTGTCTCATTAAGACCCCACCATGTCACCTCTGTCTCATTAAGTCCCCACCATGTCACCTCTGTCTCATTAAGTCCCCACCATGTCTTCTCTGTCTCATTAAGTCCCCGCCATGTCACCTCTGTCTCATTAAGTCCCCACCATGTTACCTCTGTCTCATTAAGTCCCCACCATGTCACCTCAGTCTCATTAAGTCCCCACCATGTCACCTCTGTCTCATTAAGTCCCCACCATGTCACCTCTGTCTCATTAAGTCCCCACCATGTCACCTCTGTCTCATTAAGTCCCCACCATGTCCTGCTCTGTCTCATTAAGTCCCCACTATGTCACCTCTGTCTCATTAAGTCCCCACCATGTCACATCTGTCTCATTAAATCCCCACCATGTCAGCTCTGTCTCATTAAGTCCCCACCATGTCACCTCTGTCTCATTAAGTCCCCACCATGTCACCTCTGTCTCACTAAGTCCCCACGATGTCCTGCTCTGTCTCATTAAGTCCCTGCCATGTCCTGCTCTGTCTCATTAAGACCCCACCATGTCACCTCTGTATCTAAGACCTCACCATGTCACCTCTGTCTCATTACGTCCCCACCATGTCACCTCTGTCTCATTAAGTCCCCACCATGTCTTCTCTGTCTCATTAAGTCCCCACCATGTCACCTCTGTCTCATTAAGTCCCCACCATGTCACCTCTGTCTCATTAAGACCCCACCATGTCACCTCTGTCTCATTAAGTCCCCACTATGTCACCTCTGTCTCATTAAGTCTCCACCATGTCACTCTGTCTCATTAAGTCAACACCATGTCACCTCTGTCTCATTAAGTCCCCACCATGTCACCTCTGTCTCATTAAGACCCCGCCATGTCACCTCTGTCTCATTAAGACCCCACCATGTCACCTCTGTCTCATTAAGACCCCACCATGTCACCTGTCTCATTAAGACCCCACCATGTCACCTCTGTCTCATTAAGTCCCCACCATGTCACCTCTGTCTCATTAAGTCCCCACCATGTCTTCTCTGTCTCATTAAGTCCCCACCATGTCACCTCCGTCTCATTAAGTCCCCACCATGTTACCTCTGTCTCATTAAGTCCCCACCATCTCACCTCAGTCTCATTAAGTCCCCACCATCTCACCTCTGTCTCATTAAGTCCCCACCATGTCACCTCTGTCTCATTAAGTCCCCACCATGTCACCTCTGTCTCATTAAGTCCCCACCATGTCCTGCTCTGTCTCATTAAGTCCCCACCATGTCCTGCTCTGTCTCATTAAGTCCCCACTATGTCACCTCTGTCTCATTAAGTCCCCACCATGTCACCTCTGTCTCATTAAGTCCCCACCATGTCACCTCTGTCTCATTAAGTCCCCACCATGTCACCTCTGTCTCATTAAGTCCCCACCTTGTCACCTCTGTCTCATTAAGTCCCCACCATGTCACCTCTGTCTCATTATGGCCATCAGGTAGACATTTTGTCATCTCGAGATGAAAGTAAAATCAAACTGTGTGGCAGAGCTGTGTTTTATTAAAGGGATTTCCCTTCAATATGTAATTACCTTTGACATTTTCCCCTACTTACTCTGTCGGATTTGACTTTACATTTACACGGGAAAAGCCCTGCTATCTTAATAACTGAGTTGCGTATGAACACCTGAGTTAAACAACAGGATGTGTGGTCAATGGACTGTGTGGGCCTGCTGGGACTATTTTTACACTTCTACTGCCATACAGTGATACTGGATCATGGCCTTAGTAACAGGTACTAGCTATCTCTGTGAGGATGGTAGATATGGCTTTGCGGAAGGAATATGTGCAAAGTGCAAATCAGCTGGTTCATGGATGATGTGCTAATTATCCCCTATCAAGTAAATGCCCTAAGTTAAAGATGGAATCCGCATTAGGGGAAACAGCGGCACTGTTCGCCCCCCAGCGCCTTTGTTATTGTTGATTAAACGGGCAATGATGTCAGAGGGGCGTAAAGGCGTGAGGCGTAAATGAGATGCAGAAGAAAGCCTTGATTAACGCCAATCATGGTATTGGGTCACAACTTGGGGTGCTAAAATTAGTGCCTCTCTCTCTCTCTCTCTCTGTGCGAACAAAGACACTTGGTAATTACACAGCTCTGGACGCCCTGCTGCCAACGCTTTCTGGTTATTGTGTGGCGCTTATTATTTTTAATTGCTACTTAAGCATTTTGCATTAGTGGAGAAACATGAAGTCAAAGGCGATGGGAAAGTTAAGGGGCTAATAGCAGTTTACAGTTAAGTCGCTCAACAACACCGTTCGGCGACCAGACTGCGGGTGTTTTTGGAGAAACATTGAGTAATTATGCTGTTAGGTTTGGTCTTGAAACTTTTATGTGTGTTGATGTGTTGGTATGATGGAGGGTGTGTGTGTGTGTGTGTCTGTGTCACACAGGCTCTCCGCTCTACCAAGGCTGACCTCTCTCCTCTGTTCACATCCTCCTAGATATATCCGCTGCCTTCGACACCGTGAACCAACAGATCCTCCTCTAGCTAACAACCTGGTAACTTTACCAGTATATCCAAACATTGGAGGGCACAGTAAGAAAGAGAAGGGATAGCTTCTTCAGGAGATCAATTATCATGACAATGGAGTCACTGACATATAAAGAACGCAATGAATGAATAACAGATCTCTTGCATGTCCTCATCACAAGCCTGATGTTTTTAAAGAGACAGTGTACCATTTTCAACTTAATGCATCTCAATAGCAAAATGGTGCTTTAACACAATGTAAAAACCTAATATTCCACAAATTACTTAGTAATTCCAATGACAGGCATTCATATTAACATTTTAGCTTTACTAATAAACGAAATGTATTTACAGTGTTTAATATTAGTTTCTAGGGCACAACATTTGTTTCAAAAGTAGCTAGAATTCATATAGGTCCAATATAGACTGTATCTCAATCAATGTAATACATCTAATTTTCTGGTGCTCCTAAATGTCATGTGGTGCTCTTAACTTTTTAAAGTTGGGATCACCAGTGCTACCAATGACAATTTTTCATTTAGAGCCCCGGGCGTCACGTATCGCTGTGTCCCTGGCAAACCTCTCAGCTTGGATGTTGGCCCACCACCTCAAGCTCAACCTCAACACGACTGAGCTGCTCTTCCTCTAAGGGAAGGCCTGCCCGCTCCAAGACCTCTCCATCACGGTTGACAACTGAACGGTGTCCACCTCCCAGAGCGCAAAGAACTAGGCGTGACCCTGGATAAAAACCCTGTCTTTCTCTGCAAACATCAAAGCAGTGACTCTATCCTGCAGGTTTAGGTTCTACAACATCTGTAGAGTATGACCTTTCCTCACACAGGAAGTAGTGCAGGTCCTAATCCAGGCTCTTTTCATCTCCCGTCTGGACTACAGCATCTCTGTTAGCTGGGCTCCCCGCTTGTGCCATTACACCAGAACACCGCAGAATGCCTGGTGTTCAACCTCCCCAAATCTTCCATGTCACCCCGCTTCTCCCCACACTCCACTGGCTTTCATTTGAAGCTCACATCCACTTCAAGGTCCTGGTGCTTGACTACGGAGCTGCAAGAGGTACTGCCCCTCCCTACCTTAAGGCTAGGCTCAAACCCTACATGCCAACCTTAGCACTCCATTGTGCCGTATCTGGTCTCTTGGCCGTCCCACCCCTACAGGGGGGTCAGCTCCCGCTCAGCCCAGGCAAAGACCTTCTCTGTCATGGCACCCAAATGGTGGAACAAGCTTCCCCCTAACGTCAGGACAGTGGAAAGTGACTATTGTGAAAGTGTGTCTATGTGTGAGTGTGTGGCATCAATATGCATGTGTGTGTGTGGGTGTGTTTTGTGTGTGTGTGAGCTTATGTAGTGTCTGTGTGTGTGTGTCTGTGTGTCTGTGTGTGTGTGTGTGTGTGTGTGTGTGTGTGTGTGTGTGTGTGTGTGTGTGTGTGTGTGTGTGTGTGTGTGTGTGTGTGTGTGTGTGTGTGTGTGTGCAGCGTGTATTATGTAGTGTGTTGTGTGTTGTGTGTTGTGTGTTGTGTGTGCGTGTGTGTGTGAGTGTGTGTGTGAGTATACATAGAGCCAGTGCAAGAGAGGCAAAGAAATGACGATAAATAAATAAATAATAAAGGGGTCAATGTAAATAGTCAGGGTGGCCATTTGATTAACTGTTCAGCATTCTAATGACTTGGGGGTAGAAGCTGTTCAGCAGTCTTATGACTTGGGGGTAGAAGCTGTTCAGCAGTCTAATGACTTGGGGGTAGAAGCTGTTCAGCAGTCTAATGACTTGGGGGTAGAAGCTGTTCAGCAGTCTAATGGCTTGGGGGTAGAAGCTGTTCAGCAGTCTAATGACTTGGGGGTAGAAGCTGTTCAGCAGTCTAATGACTTGGGGGTAGAAGCTGTTCAGCAGTCTAATGGCTTGGGGGTAGAAGCTGTTCAGCAGTCTAATGACTTGGGGGTAGAAGCTGTTCAGCAGTCTAATGACTTGGGGGTAGAAGTTGTTCAACAGTCTAATGACTTGGGGGGTAGAAGCTGTTCAACAGTCTAATGGCTTGGGGGTAGAAGTTGTTCAACAGTCTAATGACTTGGGGGTAGAAGCTGTTCAGCAGTCTAATGACTTGGGGGTAGAAGCTGTTCAGCAGTCTAATGACTTGGGGGTAGAAGCTGTTCAGCAGTCTTATGACTTGGGGGTAGAAGCTGTTCAGCAGTCTAATGACTTGGGGGTAGAAGCTGTTCAGCAGTCTTATGACTTGGGGGTAGAAGCTGTTCAGCAGTCTAATGACTTGGGGGTAGAAGCTGTTCAACAGTCTAATGACTTGGGGGTAGAAGCTGTTCAGCAGTCTTATGACTTGGGGGTAGAAGCTGTTCAGCAGTCTAATGACTTGGGGGTAGAAGCTGTTCAGCAGTCTAATGACTTGGGGGTAGAAGCTGTTCAGCAGTCTTATGACTTGGGGGTAGAAGCTGTTCAGCAGTCTAATGACTTGGGGGTAGAAGCTGTTCAGCAGTCTAATGACTTGGGGGTAGAAGCTGTTCAGCAGTCTAATGACTTGGGGGTAGAAGCTGTTCAGCAGTCTAATGACTTGGGGTTAGAAGCTGTTCAGCAGTCTAATGACTTGGGGGTAGAAGCTGTTCAGCAGTCTTATGACTTGGGGGTAGAAGCTGTTCAGCAGTCTAATGACTTGGGGGTAGAAGCTGTTCAGCAGTCTTATGACTTGGGGGTAGAAGCTGTTCAGCAGTCTAATGACTTGGGGGTAGAAGCTGTTCAGCAGTCTAATGACTTGGGGGTAGAAGCTGTTCAGCAGTCTAATGACTTGGGGGTAGAAGCTGTTCAGCAGTTTAATGACTTGGGGGTAGAAGCTGTTCAGCAGTCTTATGACTTGGGGGTAGAAGCTGTTCAGCAGTCTAATGGCTTGGGGGTAGAAGCTGTTCAGCAGTCTAATGACTTGGGGGTAGAAGCTGTTCAGCAGTCTAATGACTTGGGGGTAGACGCTGTTCAGCAGTCTAATGACTTGGGGGTAGAAGCTGTTCAGCAGTCTAATGACTTGGGGGGGGTAGAAGCTGTTCAGCAGTCTAATGACTTGGGGGGTAGAAGCTGTTCAGCAGTCTAATGACTTGGGGGTAGAAGCTGTTCAGCAGTCTAATGACTTGGGGGTAGAATCTGTTCAGCAGTCTAATGACTTGGGGGTAGAAGCTGTTCAGCAGTCTAATGACTTGGGGGTAGAAGCTGTTCAGCAGTCTAATGGCTTGGGGGTAGAAGCTGTTCAGCAGTCTAATGACTTGGGGGTAGAAGCTGTTCAGCAGTCTAATGACTTGGGGGTAGAAGCTGTTCAGCAGTCTAATGACTTGGGGGGTAGAAGCTGTTCAGCAGTCTTATGACTTGGGGGTAGAAGCTGTTCAGCAGTCTAATGACTTGGGGGTAGAAGCTGTTCAGCAGTCTAATGACTTGGGGGTAGAAGCTGTTCAGCAGTCTTATGACTTGGGGGTAGAAGCTGTTCAGCAGACTAATGACTTGGGGGTAGAAGCTGTTCAGCAGTCTAATGACTTGGGGGTAGAAGCTGTTCAGGAGCCTTTTGGTCCCAGACTTGGCACTCCGGTACTACATGCCGTGCGGTAGGAGAAAGAACAGTCTATGACTTGGCTGGCTGGAGACTTTGACAATTCTTTGGGCCTGACACCGCCTGGTATAGAGGTCCTGGATGGCATTTATATACATAATATAACAGTACATCACACAACATTATTACACCACTACTCTACCACTACATATCTACAATACAATACATTATTACACACTACTCTACCACTACATATCTACAACACAACACATTATTACACCACTACTCTACCACTACATATCTACAATACAATACATTATTACACACTACTCTACCACTACATATCTACAACACAACACATTATTACACCACTACTCTACCACTACATATCTACAATACAATACATTATTACACACTACTCTACCACTACATATCTACAACACAACACATTATTACACCACTACTCTACCACTACATATCTACAATACAATACATTATTACACACTACTCTACCACTACATATCTACAACACAACACATTATTACACCACTACTCTACCACTACATATCTACAATACAATACATTATTACACACTACTCTACCACAACATATCTACAATACAACACATTATTACACACCACGCTACCACAACGTGTCTACAATAGAGAATTCATAATATAGCAACATAACAATATTACAATATACGTGTGTGTAGAGTGTGTGTGTGTGTGTGTTAGCATGTGTGTGCGTATGCGTGTGTGTGTGTGCCTGTGTGTGTGTCTCTTCACAGTCCACGCTGTTCCATAAGATGTAGTTTTATCAGTTTAGTTTTTTTGATCAGATTTTTCTGCTAGCATGAGTTACTCGATGTGGAATAGAGTTCCATGTAGTCACGGCT
The DNA here is from genome assembly GCF_016432855.1 of Salvelinus namaycush. Classification (NCBI taxonomy): domain Eukaryota; kingdom Metazoa; phylum Chordata; class Actinopteri; order Salmoniformes; family Salmonidae; genus Salvelinus; species Salvelinus namaycush. The sequence continues at coordinate 7,908,485 of NC_052315.1, forward strand.
CTATGTAGTGCTGTGCTTTTCCCAGAGTCTGTTCTGGACTTGGGGACTATGAAGAGACCTCTGGTGGCATGTCTTGTTTGATATGCATGGGTGTGTTATGCTGGTGAATGAGGACCCAAAAGCGACGTAATAGAAACAGAGTCTTTATTCCAGTATTAAACAAACAATGATTCTCCTGGATATTATCAAAGGTAAATCCAAAACAGGAAACTGAAATCCTCTCGTCAGAAGAGAGGAACGACTGGAGACGCGACCACAGACTGCAGGTCGCTTCAGGAAGGCACAGGCCGTAGCTGACATAGACACCTGCTCACACGCAGCATCTGAAGAAGGCAAAAACACGACAGGGCGGAACAAGGACACAGAACAGCAAACATCAAACAAGAATCCGACAAGGACAGAAGCGGAAAACAGAGGAAGAAATAGGGACTCTAATCAGAGGGCAAAATAGGGGACAGGTGTGAAAGAGTAAATGAGGTCGTTAGGAGAATGAGAAACAGCTGGGAGCAGGAACGGAACGATAGAGAGAGAGAGCGAGAGAGGGAGAGAGGGAGGGGGAGAGAGAGGGATAGAAAGAGGGAAAGAACCTAATAAGACCAGCAGAGGGAAGCACAGGGACAAGACATGATGATCAAAGACAAAACATGACAGTACCCCCCCACTCACCGAGCGCCTCCTGGCGCACTCGAGGAGGAACCCTGGCGGCAACGAAGGAAATCATCAATCAACGAACGGTCCAGCACGTCCCGAGATGGAACCCAACTCCTCTCCTCAGGACCGTAACCCTCCCAATCCACTAAGTACTGGTGACCACGTCCCCGAGAACGCATGTCCATGATCCTCCGTACCTTGTAAATAGGTGCGCCCTCGACAAGGACGGGGGGGGGGGAGGGAAGACGAACGGGGGCGCGAAGAAAAGGCTTGACACAGGAGACATGGAAGACAGGGTGGACGCGACGAAGATGTCGCGGAAGAAGCAGTCGCACAGCGACAGGATTGACGACCTGAGAGACACGGAACGGACCAATGAACCGCGGAGTCAACTTGCGAGAAGCTGTCGTAAGGGGAAGGTTACGAGTGGAAAGCCACACTCTCTGACCGCGACAATACCTAGGACTCTTAATCCTACGTTTATTGGCGGCTCTCACAGTCTGCGCCCTGTAACGGCAAAGTGCAGACCTGACCCTCCTCCAGGTGCGCTCACAACGTTGGACAAAAGCCTGAGCGGAGGGAACGCTGGACTCGGCGAGCTGGGACGAGAACAGAGGAGGCTGGTACCCAAGACTACTCTGAAACGGAGATAGCCCGGTAGCAGACGAAGGAAGCGAGTTGTGAGCGTACTCAGCCCAGGGGAGCTGTTCTGCCCAAGACGCAGGGTTTCGAAACGAAAGGCTGCGTAATATGCGACCAATCGACTGATTGGCCCTTTCTGCTTGACCGTTAGACTGGGGATGAAACCCGGAAGAGAGACTGACGGAAGCACCAATCAAACGACAGAACTCCCTCCAAAACTGTGACGTGAATTGCGGGCCTCTGTCTGAAACGGCGTCTAACGGGAGGCCATGAATTCTGAACACATTCTCAATGATGATTTGTGCCGTCTCCTTAGCGGAAGGAAGCTTAGCGAGGGGAATGAAATGTGCCGCCTTAGAGAACCTATCGATAACCGTAAGAATCACTGTCTTCCCCGCAGACGAAGGCAGACCGGTAATAAAGTCTAAGGCGATGTGAGACCATGGTCGAGAAGGAATGGGAAGCGGTCTGAGACGACCGGCAGGAGGAGAGTTACCTGACTTAGTCTGCGCGCAGTCCGAACAAGCAGCCACGAAACGGCGCGTGTCCCGCTCCTGAGTAGGCCACCAAAACCGCTGGCGAATAGAAGCAAGCGTACCCCGAACGCCGGGGTGGCCAGCTAACTTGGCAGAATGAGCCCACTGAAGAACAGCCAGACGAGTAGAGACAGGAACGAACAGAAGGTTACTAGGACAAGCGCGCGGCGACGCAGTGTGAGTGAGTGCTTGCTTTACCTGTCTCTCAATTCCCCAGACAGTCAACCCGACAACACGCCCTTCAGGGAGAATCCCCTCGGGGTCGGTAGAAGCCACAGAAGAACTAAAGAGACGAGATAAGGCATCAGGCTTGGTGTTCTTATTTCCCGGGCGATAGGAAATCACGAACTCGAAACGAGCGAAAAACAACGCCCAACGAGCTTGACGTGCATTAAGTCGTTTGGCAGAACGGATGTACTCAAGGTTCTTATGGTCAGTCCAAACGACAAAAGGGACGGTCGCCCCCTCCAACCACTGTCGCCATTCGCCTATGGCTAAGCGGATGGCGAGCAGTTCGCGGTTACCCACATCATAGTTGCGTTCCGATGGCGACAGGCGATGAGAAAAGTAAGCGCAAGGATGGACCTTATCGTCAGAATGGAAGCGCTGGGACAGAATGGCTCCCACGCCCACCTCTGAAGCGTCAACCTCTACAATGAATTGTTTAGTGACGTCAGGAGTAACAAGGATAGGGGCGGATGTAAAACGCTTCTTGAGGAGATCAAAAGCTCCCTGGGCGGAACCGGACCACTTAAAGCAAGTCTTGACAGAAGTCAGAGCTGTGAGAGGGGCAGCCACTTGACCGAAATTACGAATGAAACGCCGATAGAAATTAGCGAAACCGAGAAAGCGCTGCAACTCGACACGTGACTTAGGAACGGGCCAATCGCTGACAGCCTGGACCTTAGCGGGATCCATCTGAATGCCTTCAGCGGAAATAACAGAACCGAGAAATGTGACAGAGGAGACATGAAAGGCGCACTTCTCAGCCTTCACGTAGAGACAATTCTCTAAAAGGCGCTGGAGTACACGTCGAACGTGCTGAACATGAATCTCGAGTGACGGTGAAAAAATCAGGATATCGTCAAGGTAAACGAAAACAAAGATGTTCAGCATGTCTCTCAGTACATCATTAACTAATGCCTGAAAGACAGCTGGAGCATTAGCGAGACCGAACGGCAGAACCCGGTATTCAAAATGCCCTAACGGAGTGTTAAACGCCGTTTTCCACTCGTCCCCCTCTCTGATGCGTACGAGATGGTAAGCGTTACGAAGGTCCAACTTAGTAAAGCACCTGGCTCCCTGCAGAATCTCGAAGGCTGACGACATAAGGGGAAGCGGATAACGATTCTTAACCGTTATGTCATTCAGCCCTCGATAATCCACGCAGGGGCGCAGAGTACCGTCCTTCTTCTTAACAAAGAAAAACCCCGCTCCGGCGGGAGAGGAAGAAGGCACCACGGTACCGGCGTCGAGAGAAACAGACAGATAATCCTCGAGAGCCTTACGTTCGGGAGCCGACAGAGAGTATAGTCTACCCCGAGGGGGAGTGGTCCCCGGAAGGAGATCAATACAACAATCATACGACCGGTGAGGAGGAAGAGAGTTGGCTCTGGACCGACTGAAGACCGTGCGTAGATCATGATATTCCTCCGGCACTCCTGTCAAATCACCAGGTTCCTCCTGAGTAGAGGGGACAGAAGAAACAGGAGGGATAGCAGACATTAAACACTTCACATGACAAGAAACGTTCCAGGATAGGATAGAATTACTAGACCAATTAATAGAAGGATTATGACATACTAGCCAGGGATGACCCAAAACAACAGGTGTAAAAGGTGAACGAAAAATCAAAAAGGAAATGGTCTCACTGTGGTTACCAGATACTGTGAGGGTTAAAGGTAGTGTCTCACATCTGATACTGGGGAGAAGACTACCATCTAAGGCGAACATGGGCGTGGGCTTCCCTAACTGTCTGAGAGGAATGTCATGTTTCCGAGCCCATGCTTCGTCCATAAAACAACCCTCAGCCCCAGAGTCTATCAAAGCACTGCAGGAAGCAGCCGAACCGGTCCAGCGTAGATGGACCGACAAGGTAGTACAGGATCTTGATGGAGAGACTTGAGTAGTAGCGCTCACCAGTAGCCCTCCGCTTACTGATGAGCTCTGGCTTTTACTGGACATGACATGACAAAATGTCCAGCAGAACCGCAATAGAGGCAAAGGCGGTTGGTGATTCTCCGTTCCCTCTCCTTAGTCGAGATGCGAATACCTCCCAGCTGCATGGGCTCAGTCTCTGAGCCGGTGGGAGGAGATGGTTGAGATGCGGAGAGGGGAAGCACCGTTAACTCGAGCTCTCTTCCACGAGCTCGGTGACGAAGATCTATCCGTCGTTCTATGCGGATGGCGAGTGCAATCAAAGAGTCCACGCTGGAAGGAACCTCCCGGGAGAGAATCTCATCCTTAACCTCAGCGTGAAGTCCCTCCAGAAAACGAGCGAGCAACGCCGGCTCGTTCCAGTCACTGGAGGCAGCAAGAGTGCGAAACTCTATAGAGTAATCCGTTATGGATCGATCACCTTGACATAGGGAAGCCAGGGCCCTGGAAGCCTCCTTCCCAAAAACTGAACGATCAAAAACCCGTATCATCTCCTCTTTAAAGTTCTGATAATCGTTAGAACACTCAGCCCTTGCCTCCCAGATAGCTGTGCCCCACTCCCGAGCCCGACCAGTAAGGAGTGATATGACGTAAGCGATCCGAGCTCTCTCTCTTGAGTACGTGTTGGGCTGGAGAGAGAACACAATATCACACTGGGTGAGAAAGGAGCGACACTCAGTGGGCTGCCCAGAGTAACATGGTGGGTTATTAACCCTAGGTTCCGGAGACTCGGAAGACCAGGAAGTAGCTGGTGGCACGAGACGAAGACTCTGAAACTGTCCAGAGAGATCGGAGACCTGAGCGGCCAGGGTCTCAACGGCATGACGAGCAGCAAACAATTCCTGCTCGTGTCTGCCGAGCATTGCTCCCTGGAACTCGACGGCAGTGTTGAGAGAATCCATAGTCGCTGGGTCCATCTTGGTCGGATTCTTCTGTTATGCTGGTGAATGAGGACCCAAAAGCGACGTAATAGAAACAGAGTCTTTATTCCAGTATTAAACAAACAATGATTCTCCTGGATATTATCAAAGGTAAATCCAAAACAGGAAACTGAAATCCTCTCGTCAGAAGAGAGGAACGACTGGAGACGCGACCACAGACTGCAGGTCGCTTCAGGAAGGCACAGGCCGTAGCTGACATAGACACCTGCTCACACGCAGCATCTGAAGAAGGCAAAAACACGACAGGGCGGAACAAGGACACAGAACAGCAAACATCAAACAAGAATCCGACAAGGACAGAAGCGGAAAACAGAGGAAGAAATAGGGACTCTAATCAGAGGGCAAAATAGGGGACAGGTGTGAAAGAGTAAATGAGGTCGTTAGGAGAATGAGAAACAGCTGGGAGCAGGAACGGAACGATAGAGAGAGAGAGCGAGAGAGGGAGAGAGGGAGGGGGAGAGAGAGGGATAGAAAGAGGGAAAGAACCTAATAAGACCAGCAGAGGGAAGCACAGGGACAAGACATGATGATCAAAGACAAAACATGACAGGGTGTCTGAGCTGTGTTCTAGTCATTTGAACAGACAGCTCCATGCTTTCAACATGTCATAACTCTCACAAAGACAAGTGGTGATGCCGTCAATCTTTCCTCTACTTTAAGCCAGGAGTGATTGACATGCATGTCATTGATGTGTTAGCTCTCATTTAAGGGCTGGCTCTGTTTTGGGCCATCTGTAATGTCCCTATTTGTGGCACTTGACCATATGACTGGGCAGTAGTCCAGGAGCGACAAAACTAGGGCCTGTAGGACTTGTTTTGATAATAGTGATGTCAAGAAAGCAGAGCAGCGCTTTATTACAGAGAGACCTCTTCCCATCTTAGCTACCATTGAATCAATATGTTTTGACCATGACAGTTTACAATCTAGGGTTAAAACATGCTGAAGTTTGCTAATTTTCCCAATGAAAAATTACATAAGTTGGCAATATCAGTGGGTTTTGACATGAACGAGTCATCTGATTCAATGAATGAGGGAGCTGAGTTCACCTTTTTGCCCAAAATGTAATTGAAGATGTTCGAAAGCGATTGACTATTATCCTTTCTATCATTTACCTTTGTTTCATACTACAGTTTCTTCTTCTTTTTAGTTTAGTTTAGTCACATGATTTTTCAATACACAGTATGTGTAATGTCCGTCGTTAAATGAAGACCAAGGTGCAGCGTGGTAAGCGTACATTTTCTTTCATTTTAAATGTTCCACCAAAAAACAATAAACAACTCAACGAACGTAAAGCCAGGAGTGCAACACATGCAACACACAAAGACAAGATCCCACAACAGAAGGTGGGAAAAAGGGCTGCCTAAGTATGATCCCCAATCAGAGACAACGATAGACAGCTGCCTCTGATTGGGAACCATACTAGGCCAACACCCTAGTCACACCCTGACCTAACCAAAATATAGAGAATAAACAGGGTTCTCTAAGGTCAGGGCGTAACAGTATGTTTGCCAATTGACTTTGCAGCCAGACTTATATGCCATTCCTTTTGTCTCATCCCTCTCAACCATACCATTTTTCAATCCCTCATCAATCAACGGTGTAATAAACAGTTTTTACAGTCATTTTCCTAATGTGTGCATGCATATTAGTAACTGGATTAAGATATTTCATAAATGTGTCATGAGCAGCGTCTGGTTGCGCCTCATTACATGCCACAGACAATCAAATATTCTTTACATCTTCAACAAATCTAAGATACGATGGTCCACTCTAATTCATTTTCTGATCTTTGTATGACCCATATCACACCAGCCCTCATCTCTGCATCTACTGGGGCTGTGTTCAAAACAGCACCCTATTCCCTACATAGTGTCTGCTTTCGACTAGAGCCCTATGGCACCCTATTCCCTACATAGTGGCTGCTTTCGACTAGAGCCCTATGGCACCCTATTCCCTACATAGTGGCTGCTTTCGACTAGAGCCCTATGGCACCCTATTCCCTACATAGTGGCTGCTTTCGACTAGAGCCCTATGGCACCCTATTCCCTACATAGTGTCTGCTTTCGACTAGAGCCCTATGGCACCATAGTGGCTGCTTTCGAACAGAGCTCTATGGCACTATATAGAGAATAAGGTGTCATTTGGGATGCACTTATTGGACCTTTTGAAGTCGGCATGGCGTGGTGCATGTTGCCTCTCTTTACCTATTTGACACAGTGTGGAGCTGGCTGGCTCAGAGGGATGCTGCAGACCAGTTACAAGGACAATAATAGCTAAGAGATTTGGAAATATTGTCTTACCTCCCGTCTTTGAAGCATCCTTCGCTCTATCGTTTGCAGCAAATCAAGTTTTGAGAGCAAGTTTGGCAAGTTGGGCATTTTGTAGAGGGAAGGAGAGACAGGGGCCGACTTTGACCTTCGGATTTCATCCTACCAATTTCTCTTCTTTCAAGGAAGCATGAATCTAATTTAGGCCTGGGAGCTTCGCGGCTCCTGCCTTTGATCTCCTGCTCTTGACGAGTACAAAGAGAGGAGGGAGGGAGGGAGAGAGATGAAATGAGGGAGACAGGAGGGAGAGAGTAGAGTGAGGGAGACAGGAGGGAGAGCGTGGACAGAGGGAGGGTGGGGAGAGCTTTAAATGTGTTCTGCTAAGCCTACAAAGTCATGTATACACATTGCACTCGTGAGGCATTCTGAGCATTGATTCGCAGGCTCTAATGACCAAGCAAACGAGAGGAGAGAACAAAAGGCAAGACTACCGAGGTCCGACCAGAACACAAAGTGATGAAAAGGCAGAGGGTGTGACAAGCAGCTGCAGCTCCCTGCAACAGAGGCATTGCCTAGCTATTCCTCCAATCCCATTTAAACAGAAAACTGCAATTAAAAGGCTGGCTCATGTTTGAGAGAGCCCCTGGGAGCGGCCTTTAGATATCATCTCATCCTTCTTTGTGGACTTAAGTGTGGAACATGGAATTGTATTTAAGTTATAATGCAGCTGAAAGAGAGACAGGAAGGGGGGAGAGAGAGAGAGAGAGAGAGAGAGAGAGAGAGAGAGAGAGAGAGAGAGAGAGAGAGAGAGAGAGAGAGAGAGAGAGAGAGAGAGAGAGAGAGAGAGAGAGAGAGAGAGAGAGAGAGAGAGAGAGAGAGAGAGAGAGAGAGAGAGAGAGAGAGAGAGAGAGAGAGAGATGAGGTGCAGATCTAACAAAATGCCTCTCTACAGGGTGTAATGTGCCGCAGACAAATAGTGTTGTTTTATCGCCTCGGGGCGGAGGGAGCTTTTAAATTCACACTCGCCCACTCCGGGAGGCTGCGGCAGAGCGGCCGGTGACTGATGCGCCACGGAGACACGGGTCAGAGATGTGTGGCTGGGCGCTGGGAGCACTTTGAACCACATCCACCAAGGGGGAACGCGACGGTTGGGAGTTAGGGGGAGGTAGACCACCACTATCACACCACACATCTCAAGCAGCACCACTGGAGATAATCTTTTAAGACTCCCTTCCTTTGGCGTCGGTATCAAGATAGAATATATGTGTGTGTGTGTCCTCAAAGATGTATTATCGCATCGGCGTTAGATATGGACTATCTGTGAGGAATGTGTTTACTGAGCTCATGTGTTTCTGCAGCACTGAATAATGGAACATGTGTCTGGTGTTTGTCTGGTACTTTACTTCAAACGTTCCATGAGATTCAATGGTGCTGGTAAAAGCACAAAACCACAGACACCATTTGCAATACTTCCGAAATAAACATGTAAATAATGCCTAACAAATGAATAACAAAAGTTGATCCATTTACATAGGATGTCTCACCTCATCTGACGTCTGTCTAGGTGAGCCAGTGTTGGACAGAATCCAGACATACAGGTATCATTACCTCCTTAGTACATACACTATTTTCAATCAAATATTCAAGGGCCTTGTTGAGTATATTATAGCCACGTAATAAAGAAACCACTTCACATCTTAGAAAAAAGGGTTCTAAAAGGGTTCTGTGGCTTTCCCCATAGGATAACCCTTTTTGGTTCCAAGGTAGAACTCTTTTGGGAAGGGTTCTACCTGGAACCAAAAGGGTTCTACCTGGAACCAAAAGTGTTCTACTTGGAACCCCTTTTGGTTCTAAATAGCAGCTTTTTTTCTAAGAGTGTAGGATTCTCAACAGAATACAGCATATAGTATGAAATAATTGTGTACTGTGTATATCCCCCAAAAATATAATTATGTCTTTCTAGCCATCCATCTCTCTGTGCTTCTCTCCATCCATCTCTCCATCCATCTCTCTATCCCTCTATCTCCTTAATCTATGAGCAATATATCAGCCAGTAATGTTACTAACCTCAGTGCTGATCTATGATCCTATGTTGAAACCATACTTGAAGTGGCCTCGCTCCTCTGGCACTCCCCCCTCTCCCCCCTCTCCCCCTCTCACATCTCCCAAAGGTACGGTATGGAGTGCCCCCCCCCCACACGCTGAGGCTGCCAGGCTGGATTGACACGTCTGTCAGTGGGACAAGTCTGTGACAGTCGCTCCCCAAGGAGGAGAGCCCCTCGATGGTCTGCATGGGTGGAAAAACATGGCTGGAGAAGGAGGGGAGGGGGTGATGGATGGGAGAGGGAGGGGGAGGGCGTCTCGATTGCCGGCAGAAGACAGGAAATCATTGAGAGGCTTTGTGAGCCGAGACAGACAGGGACGTCCATGGGGACGGTTCGGGAGGGGCAGCTCTCCTCAAGACACAGCCCAAGAGAGGGGAACGCTTCACGCACAGCCCTACCTCACCCTGCCCTGTCTAGCACAACCCTGCCCTGCCCTGTCTAGCCCTACCTCACCCTGCCCTGTCTAGTCCTACCTCAACCTGTCGAGTTCATTAGAAAGTGCATTGACGATGTCGTACCCACAGCAACGATTAAAACATTCCCAAACCAGAAACCGTGGATTGACGGCACCATTCGCGTGAAACTGAAAGCGCGAACCACTGCTTTTAACCAGAGCAAGGTGACCGGAAACATGACCGAATACAAACAGTGTAGCTATTCTCTACGCAAGGCAATCAAACTAGCTAAGTCCCAGTACAGAGACAAAATTGAGTCGCAATTCAACAGCTCAGACACAAGAGGTATGTGGCAGGGTCTACAGTCAATCACGGATTACAAAAAGAAAACCAGCCCCGTCGCGGACCAGGATGTCTTGCTCCCAGACAGGCTTAATAACTTTTTTGCTTGCTTTGAGGACAATACAGTGCCACTGACAAGGCCCGCTACCAAAACCTGCTGGCTCTCCTTCACTGCAGCCGAGGTGAGTAAAACATTTAAACGTGTTAACCCTCGCAAGGCTGCAGGCCCAGACGGCATTCCCAGCCGCGTCCTCAGAGCATGCGCAGACCAGCTGGCTGGTGTGTTTACGGACCTATTCAATCAATCCTTATCCCAGTCTGCTGTTCCCACATGCTTCAAGAGGGCAACCATTGTTCCTGTTCCCAAGCTAAGGTAACTGAGCTAAACGACTACCGCCCCGTAGCACTCACTTCCGTCATCATGAAGTGCTTTGAGAGACTAGTCAAGGACCATATCACCTCCACCCTACCGGACACCCTAGACCCACTCCAATTTGCTTACCGACCCAATAGGTCCACAGACGACGCAATCGCAACCACACTGCACACTGCCCTAACCCATCTGGACAAGAGGAATACCTATGTGAGAATGCTGTTCATCGACTACAGCTCAGCATTTAACACCATAGTACCCTCCAAACTCGTCATCAAGCTCGAGACCCTGGGTCTCGACCCCGCCCTGTGCAACTGGGTCCTGGACTTCCTGACGGGCCGCCCCCAGGTGGTGAGGGTAGGTAACAACATCTCCACCCCGCTGATCCTCAACACTGGGGCCCCACAAGGGTGCGTTCTGAGCCCTCTCCTGTACTCCCTGTTCACCCATGACTGCGTGGCCATGCACGCCTCCAACTCAATCATCAAGTTTGCGGATGACACTACAGTGGTAGGCTTGATTACCAACAACGACGAGACGGCCTACAGGGAGGAGGTGAGGGCCCTCGGAGTGTGGTGTCAGGAAAATAACCTCACACTCAACGTCAACAAAACAAAGGAGATGATCGTGGACTTCAGGAAACAGCAGAGGGAGCACCCCCCTATCCACATCGACGGGTCAGTAGTGGAGAAGGTGGAAAGTTTTAAGTTCCTCGGTGTACACATCACGGACAAACTGAATTGGTCCACCCACACAGACAGCGTTGTGAAGAAGGCGCAGCAGCGCCTCTTCAACCTCAGGAGGCTGAAGAAATTCGGCTTGTCACCAAAAGCACTCACAAACAGATGCACAATCGAGAGCATCCTGTCGGGCTGTATCACCGCCTGGTACGGCAACTGCTCCGCCCACAACCGTAAGGCTCTCCAGAGGGTAGTGAGGTCTGCACAACGCATCACCGGGGGCAAACTACCTGCCCTCCAGGACACCTACACCACCCGATGTCACAGGAAGGCCATAAAGATCATCAAGGACAACAACCACCCAAGCCACTGCCTGTTCACCCCGCTATCATCCAGAAGGCGAGGTCAGTACAGGTGCATCAAAGCAGGGACCGAGAGACTGAAAAACAGCTTCTATCTCAAGGCCATCAGACTGTTAACCTCTTATGGCTGCAAGCCCGAGGTCGGTACACCTATGACAACATCCCCCACCCCCCCCACACTGATTAGCATCGCTAGCATAGCGTCACAATTAAATAGTAGCATCTAAATATCATTAAATCACAAGTCCAAGACACCAAATGAAAGATACAGATCTTGTGAATAAAGCCACCATTTCAGATTTTTAAAATGTTTTACAGGGAAGACAAAATATGTAAATCTATTAGCTAACCACGTTAGCAAAAGACACCATTTTTCTTTGTACACCATTTTTTCTCTCCACCAGTAGCTATCACCAATTCGGCCAAATAAAGATATTGATAGCCACTAACCAAGAAAAAACCTCATCAGATGACAGTCTGATAACATATTTATTGTATAGGATAGGTTTTGTTAGAAAAATGTGCATATTTCAGGTATAAATCATAGTTTACAATTGCACCCACCATCACAACTCGACTAGAATAAATACACAGAGCAACGTGTATTACCTAATTACTAATCATAAAACATTTCTTAAAAATACACAGCTCACAGGAATGGAAAGACACAGATCTTGTGAATTCAGACAATATTTCAGATGTTCTAAGTGTTTTACAGCGAAAACACAATAAATCGTTATATTAGCATACCACATGTGCAAACGTTACCAGAGCATTGATTCTAGCCAAAGAGAGCGATAACGTAATCATCGCCAAAATATATTAATTTTTTCACTAACCTTCTCAGAATTCTTCCGATGACACTCCTGTAACATCATATTACAACATACATATAGAGTTTGTTCGAAAATGTGCATATTTAGCCACAAAAAAACGTGGTTATACAATGACAAAACTAGCAAAACTAGCCTGAAAATGTCGGGCGCCATATTTGACAGTGATCTTGTCTCATGATTAACTATTCATAAACTTGACTAAAAAAATATAAGTTGGACAGCTATCGAAAGACAAATTAGTTCTTAATGCAATCGCTGAATTACATTTCTAAAATTATCCTTACTGTGCAATACAGGGTTCGCCAAGCGAAGCTATACCAAAGAAAATGGCAGAATATGCGTTTAACATTTTTCGACAGAACAACGATTTATCATCTTAAATATTTCTTACTATGAGGTGATCTTCCATCAGAATCTTGGGCAATGTATCCTTTCTTGGGTCTAATCTTCTTTTGGTCGAAAGATGTCCTCTTGCCCCGTCGAAATGCCCACTAACGTTCGACCGGTACTGGAAACGTGCCCAAAGCTTCAAAGTGCATCACTAAGAATTGCCTCAAAATCGCACTAAACGGATATAAATTGCTATAAAACGGTTTAAATTAACTACCTTATGATGTCTTTAACACCTATAACGAGTAAAAACATGACCGGCGAAATATTACTGGCTAAACCCAAGCTTGGAAAGAGAGCAGGTCCAACGTCCATCGTGCGTCAGGCGCAGCAGGAAAAGAACGGTACATCCGGTCTTTGGCATTTTATACAGGCCCTGATTGCGCAATCGACTCCATTCAAATTGTCACCTCTTACTGACATCTAGAGGAAGGCGTGGGCAGTGTTTGTATCCTCATAGGATTTACAGGGACTTTAAAACTGACCTGGGACCAGAGGCCAACATTTCTGAAATCTCACTCCATATCAGGAAAAGTGCTGTAGAATGAGTTCTGTTCCACTCAGAGACATAATTCAAACGGCTATAGAAACTAGAGAGTGTTTTCTATCCAATAATAACAATAATATGCATATTGTACGAGCAAGAATTGAGTACGAGGCCGTTTGAAATGGGCACCTTAAACAGAGCTACTCAATACTGCCCCTGCAGCCATAAAAAGTTAAACAGCCACCACTAACATTTAGCGGCCGCTGCCAACATACTGACTCAACTCCAGCCACTTTAATAATGGGAATTGATGGAAATTATGTAAAAATGTACCACTAGCCACTTTAAACAATGCCACTTAATATAATGTTTACATACCCTACATTACTCACCTCATATGTATATGTATATACTGTACTCTATATCATCTACTGCATCTTGCCATCTTTATGTAATACATGTATCACTAGCCACTTCAAACTATGCCACTTTATGTTTACATACCCTACATTACTCATCTCATATGTGTATACTGTACGCTATACCATCTACTGCATCTTGCCTATGCCGTTCTGTACCATCACTCATTCATATATCTTTATGTACATATTCTTTATCCCTTTACACTTGTGTGTATAAGGTAGTAGTTGTGGAATTGTTAGGTTAGATTACTTGTTGGTTATTACTGCATTGTCGGAACTAGAAGCACAAGCATTTCGCTACACTCGCATTAACATCTGCTAACCATGTGTATGTGACAAATAAAATTTGATTTGATTTTAGTCCTACCTCACCCTGTCTAGTCCTACCTCACCCTGCCCTGTCTAGTCCAACCTCACCCTGCCCTGTCTAGTCCAACCTCACCCTGCCCTGTCTAGTCCTACCTCACCCTGCCATGTCTAGTCCTACCTCACCCTGTCCTGTCTAGTCCTACCTCACCCTGCCCTATCTAGTCCTACCTCACCCTGCCCGGTCTAGTCCTACCTCAGCCTGCCATGTCTAGTCCTACCTCACCCTGCCCTGTCTAGTCCAACCTCACCCTGCCCTGTCTAGTCCTACCTCACCCTGCCCTGTCTAGTCCAACCTCACCCTGCCCTGTCTAGTCCAACCTCACCCTGCCCTGTCTAGTCCAACCTCACCCTGCCCTGTCTAGTCCAACCTCACCCTGCCCTGTCTAGTCCTACCTCACCCTGCCCTGTCTAGTCCTACCTCACCCTGCCCTGTCTAGTCCAACCTCACCCTGCCCTGTCTAGTCCTACCTCACCCTGCCCTGTCTAGTCCTACCTCACCCTGCCCTGTCTAGTCCTACCTCACCCTGCCATGTCTAGTCCTACCTCACCCTGCCCTGTCTAGTCCTATCTCACCCTGCCTTGTCTAGTCCTATCTCACCCTGCCCTGTCTAGTCCAACCTCACCCTGCCCTGTCTAGTCCTACCTCACCCTGCCCTGTCTAGTCCAACCTCACCCTGCCCTGTCTAGTCCAACCTCAACCTCCACATGTACTACTGACACAGCTAACCTGACTACGCAGCGTGGTTTGGTCTTGAAACGAGTAAGTAGAGGGAATGATAGCCCATTCAGCATTGACTGAGTTTTGATTTGGAGCGGTAATTAATCTGCGTATGATTACTATGACATTGAATACCCAACACACACACACACACACAAACATGTACACACATGCAGGATTGGCGTCAATTTGAATTGACGGTAGTCAGTACAAGAAGTAGGCTAAGCTGACATCCCATTTCAATAATTGAAAAAGAGGCATCTATTTTTATGACTTATCAATAAACTGAAAGGAAGAACCAGTCAGTAAGTCGCTCTGGACAAGAGCATATGCTAATTGACAACAACAAAAACTGCAGTATTAAACCAATTAATTATTCTCTCAGTTATTGGCTGAGTTGTCGACAGCTCTCAAGATATAACCACAGCTATTGGCCAAATGCATGGTCCACCTGGACCATTTACATCCTCAGTGCAGCTCACCTCAAAAAACAACATGGCAGCCATAATCAAAGACCTCAATAGCTTGGGCTCTCTCATCACACATGATTAATTCATTGAACAAGAGTGCCAGATGTGACCAGGTCAGCGGTGATTGCTGTGCAACATGTAAATGTAAATGAGAGAGACTGGATTGGCCGGCTTCACACCTCGTCCAAGTCTGAAATGGCACCTATATAGTGCACTACTTTTGACCAGATCCCGAGCCCGATGGGCTCTGCTCAAAAGTAGTGCACTATTTATGTAATAGGGTGCCATTTGGGATGGACACCTCCACTGTCAACCAGTTGGTAGGTTGGTGGCTTTGCAAGGACACTCAACCTACTCGACGTAACCGTTTCCGACATGGCCACGTTGGCTGTATAAATATTACATGAAGAGTATTGGACAGCTGAAATGTTGAAGATATATTGTACCTCAATGCTAAGGGCCATTCTCCTCTTGTCAAATATATTTCATTTTGAAAGATGGAAATTGCAAAGGAGATAGGGGAGAGAAGGATAGAGGGAGGGAGGAGAGAGAGCGGATGGAAGGAGGGAGGGGGGAGGAGGAGAGAGGGAGGGAGAAGAGAGAGTGGATGGAAGGAGGGAGGGCGGAGGAGGAGAGAGGGAGGGAGAGAGAGAGGGAGGGAGAAGAGAGAGTGGATGGAAGGAGGGAGAGGGGAAGATAGAGAGGGAGGAGAGAGTGGATGGAAGGAGGGAGGGAGGCAGGGAGGAGAGAGGGAGGGAGAGAGAGAGGGAGGGAGGAGAGAGAGTGGCTGGAAGGAGGGAGAGGGGAGAAGGCTGTCTTATATCAGCTGTCTTGGACATATTTGAGGTGTGTCCTTAAAAACGTTGGCCAATGTCCCAATTTCAAGCAGCGCTACTGTTGATATTTAAGACTCACCGAAAGCTGGTCTTGGCAGTAACACAATTAGTTTTGGTATCGATCTTGCCAGCAGACGCACACAGTAGCTTAATCAGTAGCCTTTAACCAATGTTTTATTAAAATATCACGAGCAGCAAAACAGTCAACAGGCGTTCACGTTTTTTCTTTATATTGGACATTATTTTTGTCCATGCAGCTTCTGTGAAAAGTTTGGACTCATTAGGCCTATGTGTGATGGCCATTGAATGGAAGGTGTCGATGACTGTAGAAGTCTGTCTATGTCAAGTTATTACAATAGAATGAAAGGTGTCAGTGACTGTAGGAAGTCTGTCTAGGTCAAGTTATTACAATAGAATGAAAGATGTCAGTGACTGTAGGAAGTCTGTCTAGGTCAAGTTATTACAATAGAATGAAAGGTGTCAGTGACTGTAGGAAGTCTGTCTAGGTCAAGTTATTACAATAGAATGAAAGGTGTCAGTGACTGTAGGAAGTCTGTCTAGGTCAAGTTATTACAATAGAATGAAAGGTGTCAGTGACTGTAGGAAGTCTGTCTAGGTCAAGTTATTACAATAGAATGAAAGGTGTCAGTGACTGTAGGAAGTCTGTCTAGGTCAAGTTATTTCAATAGAATGAAAGGTGTCAGTGACTGTAGCAAGTCTGTCTAGGTCAAGTTATTACAATAGAATGAAAGGTGTCAGTGACTGTAGCAAGTCTGTCTAGGTCAAGTTATTACAATAGAATGAAAGGTGTCAGTGACTGTAGGAAGTCTGTCTAGGTCAAGTTATTACAATAGAATGAAAGGTGTCAGTGACTGTAGGAAGTCTGTCTAGGTCAAGTTATTACAATAGAATGAAAGGTGTCAGTGACTGTAGGAAGTCTGTCTAGGTCAAGTTATTACAATAGAATGAAAGATGTCAATGACTGTAGGAAGTCTGTCTAGGTCAAGTTATTACAATAGAATGAAAGGTGTCAGTGACTGTAGGAAGTCTGTCTAGGTCAAGTTATTACAATAGAATGAAAGGTGTCAGTGACTGTAGGAAGTCTGTCTAGGTCAAGTTATTACAATAGAATGAAAGGTGTCAGTGACTGTAGGAAGTCTGTCTAGGTCAAGTTATTACAATAGAATGAAGGTGACAGTGACTGTGGGAAGTCTGTCTAGGTCAAGTTATTACAATAGAATGAAAGGTGTCAGTGACTGTAGAAGTCTGTCTAGGTCAAGTTATTACAATAGAATGAAAATGGCAAAAATATATGTTTTTTATTTTACTAATTAAAAAATATATATTTTTCAAAAAGCAGATGAATATAGACAAGTATTGTTACAGATTGGTACAGTTCATTGTACATAAAATAAGTTAAAATATATAATGTGGTACATTACCAAAACAGAAATCATGAAACATTTATTATAAACAAAAAGACAGAAACAGACACAAAAAGTACAAGTACAAAACAAAAACGGGGAGGGTGCTTTATTTCATGACATTAATAGTCTCATTACTGGGCTCCATTTTTTAATACATGTAGGTCTTTGTAATCTAAGTAAATGTGTTATTTCTTCCATCTCATACAGCTCCCAAACCTAGCAAAAAAATATTTCGGACACACACCAGAAACTTACATCGTTACCGTCAGCACTAATATTTACCAAAGCATTATGTTTGTTAAAATAGAGGCATAACAGAGCGGTTGAACTTACGAACAACAAAATCAAGAAAGTCAGGAAATGATGGCTGTTTTTCTATTAGTTGACATTCTCATATAGCCAAAAACTAGTTTATCTAAATGTCACAGACATGACTTCAGCCTACCCATTTCCAAACCAACGCCAGACATGTCCATCAAATCCAAATCGACTTGTTTAATTGACTCTCGTGAGGTCACTTCTCATAAGATGCTGTCACTCAAACCTATTAGAGCTATTTGGCATTGACTGAATATTTAATTAGTAATATTTAATTACATATCGACTGACTTCCTGTTATCAGGATTAATCTCATACAAAGTGATATGACAGAGGGAGTTGCATACAGGAAAAGCTGGCCACTACACTCTTTCTGCACCTAATCATGTATCAACCATTTTCTTTCATTCTTAAACATGTTCTATTCATAACCTACAAAACCAGTCGCTCCAAAGCTATGTTAGATATTATCTAGGTTTTTCTGAAGGACTCATGTCAACAACAACGGCAAAGAATACAGTATACATTTTGTTTTGTTTAAGACACTGGCAACATGGAAAGCCATCTGCAAATCAAACTGAATCAAACTCAAACCATACTCAAATACTTGTCGCATGATTAGATCAAATCAAATCAAAGTTTATTTGTCACGTGCACCGAACACAACAGGTGTAGACCTTATAGTGAAATGCTTTCTTACAGGCTCTAACCAATAGTGCAAAAAATGTGTTAGGTGAAAAATAGGTAAGTAAAGAAATAAAACAACAGTAAAAAGACAGGCTATATACAGTAGCGAGGCTATAAAGGTAGTGAGGCTACATACAGACACCGGTTAGTCAGGCTGATTGTGGTAGTATGTACATGTAGATATGGTTAAACAGCATATATGATGAACAGAGAGTAGAAGTAGCGTAAAAGAGGGGTTGGCGGGTGGTTGGTGGCGGGACACAATGCAGATAGCCCGGTTAGCCAATGTGCGGGAGCACTGGTTGGTCGGCCCAATTGAGGTAGTATGTACATGAATGTATAGTTAAAGTGACTATGCATATATGATAAACAGAGAGCAGCAGCAGCGTAAAAAGAGGGGTTGGGGGGGGGCACACAATGCAAATAGTCTGGGTAGCCATTTGATTACCTGTTCAGGAGTCTTATGGCTTGGGGGTAAAAACTGTTGAGAAGCCTTTTTGTCCTACACTTGGCACTCTGGTACCGCTTGCCATGCGGTAGTAGAGAGAACAGTCTATGACTGGGGTGGCTGGGGTCTTTGACAACTTTTAGGGCCTTCCTCTGACACCTTCTGGTGTAGAGGCCCTGGATGGCAGGCAGCTTAGCCCCAGTGATGTACTGGGCCGTACGCACTACCCTCTGCAGTGCCTTGCGGTCGGAGGCCGAGCAGTTGCCGTACCAGGCAGTGATGCAAACAGTCAGGATGCTCTCAATGTTGCAGCTGTAGAACCTTTTGAGGATCTTAGGACCCATGCCAAATCTTTTTAGTTTCCTGAGGGGGAATAGGCTTTGTCGTGCCTCTACTGATTCCAAGCCTCAAAAAAAGGAAGCAGAACGGACGAACAACTTCTCTATTTCCTTTTCAAAGCTTGAAATAAATCAACACATCCCTTTAACTGTGCTGCTTTGAGTGAGGGGGATACAGAGGGTGGGCGTAGAGCCTCGGTTGTGTGTGTGTGTGTGTGGTTGGTTGTGTGTGTGTGGTTGGTTGGTTGTGTGTGTGGTTTTGTGTGTGTGTGTGTGTGAGTGTGTGTCAGGACTAAGCCGGACCCTCTAATGAGAAGGCAGTAGTGAACTCTTAGGTCCCTGTCTGATCCCTGGGCATGCATGGGCTAATGGAAAAGAGGTCGCTCCCTTGCCACACTAACTTCAAATAGATGCCATCGTCAGCACTGTGCACTTAATGGGTTCAGAGCTCCAGTATTTCTCTCTCGCTCTTCTTGGTGTGGAAGAGAAAAACACAACCTGTCATAGTGGAGGAGGAGCGACTCAACAGACCTCATACTGGGTCTTCCAGAACATAGCCATGCTGCTAACTACCGCTTTGTGAAAATATGCCCTGTTGAAACATGGCCATGGTACAGATAATTGTTGGGCAATGACAAATCACAGGCGGATTTCAGTCTCAAATGACGTTCTCTCTTTTACGTGCACTGGATATATGGGAAAGGTGGAAGCAATGCAGTGGTTGCCTGCTGGTACCAGATACATACTTTGACCTGCAGTGTCTTAGTCAATGTCTCTCTCCTCAGGAGAACTGGCCAAAGCAGGATTCAGATACAGTACTAGACATTACTGGAATGCATTCTCGCCGATTACATTTTTGGCCTAGCCGGTTTTACACACAAAGACCTTCAACTAGAGAGTATCCAATGATTTTCTGAAATGGATTGGTTTGGTACACAACCAACATAAAGTGTGACATGATCCTCCACCAAAAAATATATGATCCCTACCACAGGAGGCTGGTGGCACCTTAATTGGGGAGGATGGGTTCGTGGTAATGACTGGAGCGGGATATGTGGAATGGTATCATGTACATCCAACACATGTTTCCCATGGTTTCTATGTGTTTAATGCCATTCCATTGGCTCCGTTCCAGCCTTTATTATGAGCCGTCCTCCCCTCTGCATCGTCCACTGATCCATAAAGCATTTTGCTTTTGTTACTATTTACTAATGGGACCCATGTCGTCCAAAAAGTCTGTACATTGAACATTCTTCCTTCCAAGAGTCTTGATGATCATTCAGGTGCTTCCAGGTGTTTCTTTTGGTGAAAACTTGAGTCGACTTTTTGGACGACATGGGTCCCATTATGTCTGGCGAAAACCAAAACTCTGCATTCCACAATAAGAACCTCATACCTACAGTCCAGCATGGTGGTGGTAGTGTGATGGTTTGGGGATGTTTTGCTGCCTCAGGACATGCTTGGTACTGACCCTGTATATAGCTTCCTCTTGTGTTGTTATTACATTCTATTATTAGTTATACTGTTTTGATATTGAATATTGCACTGTTTGGTAGGACTTGCAAGTTAAGCATTTCACTGTACTTGTGCATGTGACAAATAAAACTTCAAACTTGAATTTCTGTATTGGTTTGCAGGTGGAATAGTTTAGAGGGGCTTCGTCATTAGTAACGGTAATCCACTTTGACTTTACTGCCCTCACAGCAATGACAAATCCTTCAAACATCGAGATTATGAGGAATAGTCTCTGCTGCTCTAACGAGATGTACTGGGATCAAAGCTATGGACTGCTGCCAAGACCTATTTGGTGAGACTCCAGGCAACTTCCCAGGTACAAAGACATATTTCACACAGCACTTTTAATTGTAAGGTATTCTGTTTGTCCCTGCAGAAAGACATCTTAAAGGAGCAGAACTTTTCTGAACAGTACATTTATGGTCCTTATGAAATGCAGCTCCCTGTTACTGTGGCACCCTTCAGCGTTCCACCCCAAACCCAAATCTGATATAGTCTATGCTCTGTATGGAGTGTCAGCGAGCCAAGTCCAAGCCAAGACAAACAACTGTTTCCACAGTCAGCAATGAACCAAATGAGTTCATCCCACAACCCCCCCCCCCCCCCCCCCCCCCAGCTCCAGAGAAAGGTTTCTTTCCAAATGGCACCCTAATCCATATATAGTGGGCCTTGGTCAAACGTAGTGCACTTCATAGGGAATATGGTGCATTTGGGACACAGTGATAGTGTAGCGATCTTACTTTTGCTGTAAAATACCGAACATGTCAGATGCATTTTGCTGTCACACTCCCGGGATTACACCAAGTGACAGATTAAATAATGAGATATCAAACATCCTGGGCCATATTCAAAACTCACCCTCGCTTACTGTTTGGCCACGCATCCGAAAATTTTCCGGTGAGGTGTCATCAGAATTTAGGACCACTGAATCAAGTTGTAATAACATATGCAGGCAATAAATGAAACGACACTGGTGTGATTCATTGTTCCGGAGCTACAGCCTGAGATGTTACTATGCCCGATTGATTTTACAAAAAATTTGGTGGCACATTTTTATGGCCGCTGGCATGATGAGTGGGGATTGTTTAGGGTCCGTTGTGGAAATAATGACATAGGCAGGACGTGTCGGCGTAAATCACCCTGGTCGCTGACGCCCGGTCCACCAGCCTTGCAGCTTCCACCATCTTAGAAACTAAGACATGCCATGTTCTCACCGACTGGAACTGTGGGTTTTTCATGCTTTTCCGCAGTTATACAATTGCCTTAGATAAATAGATTTTGATGAACAAGTAATACTTTTTTCTGTAAAATGTTTTTTTGATTGGCATCTGTGTTTTCAATACTTTGTCTTTCCTCCCTTTGCGAGGATAATGACACTGAGCTTTTTCTATACATTTTATACAAATACATTTTATGATTAGAGAACACATTGGGATGGATGTTATACCATTCCTCCATACAGAATATTTCCAGATCCTTGATATCCGTCAGTCTGAGTTTATTGCTGACTGGTGTATAAAATCGAGCACACAGTCATGCAATCTCCATAGACAAACATTGGCAGTGGAATGGCCTTACTGAACAGCTCAGTTATATTCAACATGGCACCGTTATAGGATGCCACCTTTCCAACAGGTCAGTTCGTCAAATTTCTGCCCTGCTAGAACTGTAGGTGCTGTTATTGTGAAGTAGAAACTTCTAGGAGCAAAAACAACTCAGTCGCAAAGTGGTAGGCCACACAAGCTCACAGAACGGGACTGCCGAGTGCTGAAGCGCTTAGCGCATAAAAATCATCTGTCCTCGGTTGCAACACTCACTACCATGTTCCAAACTGCCTCTGGAAGCAACATCAGCACAATAACTGTTTGTCTGGAGCTTCATGAAATGGGTTCCCATGGCCGAGCACCCTCACACAACCCTATGAACACCATGCGCAATGCAAGGGTCGGCTGGAGTGGTGTAAAGCTCGCTGCCATTGGACTCTGGAGCAGTGGAAATGAAGAATCACGTTTCACCATCTGGTAGTCTGACAGACAAATCTGCGTTTGACGGATGCCAGGAGAACGCTACCTTCCCCAATGCATAGTGGCACTATAAAGTTTGGTGGAGGAGGAATGCTGGTCTGCGGCTGTTTTTTGTGGTTCGGGCTAGATCCCTTAGTTCCAGTGAATGTAAATCTTAAATCTACAGCATACAATGACATTCTAGACAATTCTGTGCATCCAACTTTGTGACAATAGTTTGGGGAAGGCCCTTTCCTGTTTCAGCATGACAATTCCCCTGTGCACAAAGCGAAGTCCATACAGAAATGGTTTGTCGAGATCGGTGTGGAAGAACTTAACTGACCTGCACAGAGCCCTGACCTTAACCCCATCGAACACCTTTGGGAGGAATTGGAACGCCGACTGCGAGTGCCCGACCTCACTAATGCTCTTATGGCTGAAGTCCCCACAGTAATGTTCCAACATCTAGTGGAAAGCTGTTACAGCAGCAAAGGAGGGACCAACTCCATATTAATGCCCATGATTTTGGAATGAGATGTTCGACGAGCAGATGTCTACGTACCTTTGGTCATGTAGTGCATTTAGATTTTTAGCTATTGTTTTTACTGAAATAGTTTTTAACTACTATTTCCTGATTTTAGAAGGTCAACAACCATTTGTCTCTTTCCCGTGTGAGAGTTCTTTGACTTTCCCGTGATGGAAGACAAATTGATGTTTACCTGTTACCTCATTTTTATACCCCAGTGAAACAGGAAGCAATGGAAGGGCACAATACAATTCCTTAACCTGAGATGAACTTCAAAAAGTAGAATGTTAATGCAGATTACATTTTTGATTTATAAAAATCTTTAGGCAATAATATGGACACCTATCTTTTCGATAATTGTTTTTATTACTTATAAAACAATATCACTTTCTCTAAGGAATTCATTGTATTATTATAATAGAAAATCATGAAATAAATGTTTTGCATACAACATAGCGTGTTTGTATTATTTACTTTATAGTATTTTTTTTCAAGGGGGTCAATAATGTTAGAGGTGAGTGTACCTACATCGCCTTGAAATCAAATTGTATTGGTCATGTACAGTACACTGTTTTTCAGGGGTTATGGCGGATGCAGTAAAATGCTACAGGGTTTAATGGCTGTGATGGGAGAAAACTGACCGTTACTCCATAATATGAACCTAAATGACAGTGAAAAAGAAGGAAGCCTGTACAGAATACAAAATATTCCAAAACATGTATCCTGTTTACAACAAGGCACTAAAGTAATAGTGCAAGAAAGTTGTCCTGGACATGAAGTGTTATGTTTGGGGCAACTCCAACACAACAATTCACTAAGTACCACTCTTCATATTTTCAAGCATGGTGGTGGCAGCATAATGTTATGGGCATGTTTGTCATTGGCAAGGACTAGGGAGTTATTCAGGATAAAATGTTTTGACTTGAAGCTGCATGAAAATCTAGGGCAAGACTTGAAAATGGCTGTCTAGCAATGATCAACAACCAACTTGACAGAGCTTGAAGAATGTATTAAAGAATAATTGGCATATATTCCAGGTGTGGAAAGCTCTTAGAGATTTGCCTACAAAGACTAAGCTGTAATCGCTGCCAAATGTTTCTAACATGTATTGACTTGAAGGTGAATTCTTATCTAATCAAGATATGTTAGTGTTATATTTTAAATTAATTTAAAAGAAATTATAGAATTTTCTTCCAATATGGCATTACAGAGTATTTTTTGTAGATTACAATTACAATAATGTCCACTTTAATCCCACTTTGTAACACCAATTTGTTTTGAAAAAATCAAGGGGTGTGAATACTTTCTGAAGGCACTGTATATCTACTTATAGGAATTGTTTAATATGAAGATGCCTTTGTTCTTAGCCCCTGCAGGAACAATGTGTACCCATTGAAATATTCATGTTTCCAATGGGAACAAAACGGGTGAGCACATTGCGTGCACCGACGGGGCCCTGAAAATCATGAGCGGAAAGTAACAGATGTGAAGACAAGTTTCACGGGATACAAAATGCACAAAAAACGGTCTGCATTCAGTCGCCCGCTGCTGCCTTGGGTACAGAATGTCTGGAGAGAAAGTCTTCTGCCTGATTTTACACGAGTGGGCGGCGTTTCTCATGCGAACGCACCTACCGCCATCTGTGTGCTCGTTATCGCACTGATATCATTCACAACACCATGCTATATCCTCTCTCCAGGAGACAGTGACCACCGCTGTGTAGAGAAGAGCCTTCTACACAGAAATCCCACAACGGAGCTTTCACCTGGAGCCTGTAGTATCGACAAAGGCATCTTCAGAACATTATGAATGTGCTGTTTTTTATCATCAAACATGCAAGAAAATGTCCTTTTCATCGAGCACTGTTGCCTATGGACTGGTTATCTTTATGAAACATACATGTGGTTGGCCTACATTAACAGAGATAATAGATGTTGCCTCATGGTGAAGATAGATGTGAAGTTGTAATCACAGAGTTAAGTATTGGTCGTTTTCACAAAGCATCCTCGGTACAATTAAAACCGTGCTTCCCTCCATTACTGCTGCCATGACAACAAACCCAACTCACAGGCCTCCGGATTTCCTCATCACAGTACTATAACTTGTTAATAAATAAATTAGGCACATTTGGGCAGTCTTGATACAAAATGATGAATAGAAATCTAATGGTTCAATGGATCAGTCTAACACTTTGCACATACACTGCTGCCATCTAGTGGCCAAAACCTAAATTGCACCTGGGCTGGAATAATACATTATGGCCTTTCTCTTGCATTTCAAAGATGATGGTACAAAAAAAATACAGAAGAATGGTTGTTTTTTCCTTTGTATTATCTTTTACCAGATCTATTGTGTTAGATTTGGGTATGTATCTCCTACATTCCGTTCACATTTCCACAAACTTCAAAGTGTTTCCTTTCAAATTGTACCAAGAATATGCATATCCTTGCTTCAGGGCCTGAGCTACAGGCAGTTAGATTTGGGTATGTCATTTTAGGCGAAAAATGAAAAAAAAGGGCGGATCCTTAAGGGCTTTAAGTATAATAAAATATAATTGTAAATTGTTTTGGAGCATACAATATAGCTCAGTATTTGTATTATTTATTTTATAGTCTTTTTTGCTCATCTTTATCAAGCCAATCATTTTGGAGGTGACTGTTTATGGTTTTCCAGTGATAGTTTCCAATTTTGAAACAATGAAATCGATATTAGTTAAAGGAAACATCATTGCATTGTGTTTGACATTTCCTTTACTTTCAGTTAAAGGCATAGTTCACCCAAATTACAAAATGACAAATTGGTTTCCTTACCCTTCAAACAATCTATGGACAAGGTATGAGAGCAACCCATGCTTTAGCTTCCCTGGCACTATTTCCAAATGATAACGTTTTAGCATTTGTGGCACAAATCCCATTCACGTCATGGTAGTGACAATTAGCATTTTTGACACATCATGTCCAAATCATTCCAAAATATATCTAAAATTGATTGTGAAGCTCAATAAAGTCGCTTCTAGGTGATCTGAACATGATGCGCAAAAAATGCTAATTTCGCTAAGATGACTTGAATGATATTTGTGGCACAAATGCTAAATCCTTTAGCATTTCCCATGTCAGGGAAACTAAACAAAAGCATGGATTGCTGTCATACTGTACCTGTCCATAGACTGCTTACAGGGTAAGGAAACCAATGTGTCATTTTGTAACTGAGTTAATAACAATCCCTTCATTCTAATTTTCCAAATGTAATTGTTGTATTTGCTCTGCTGTCTGTAAGCATATATTATGGGTAGATCACTGGGTTGATGAGAGCTCTAGAGACTGAGTACATAGAGTCACTTCAAGTAATTGTTTGATCTCTGAATGAAAAATATTATTTATGGGAGTTACTCTTGTCATAATGAGCAAATATAAATTATTCATAAACTGCCCCTCATACTCTGAGCCTGCTTTGAACAAATACAATTAATTTGATTTGATTTGCTCTGGTTGGCTGCTATCAGAAAGAACTGAGAAGAGAGATATGTTCTTCTTTTCATCAAAGTCAATCTTATTTTGTACCCTCTTCACGATATGACTAAAACCATCTCTAGTAACCAGGGAGACGTATTCATACCCAAATGAACAGTACACAATGCCCGATCCCCTCTCCTTGCAACTCTATTCCCAGTGTACAACCAAACAGCATCACCAGTGCTTAATAAACACACATGGGTTGAGAGATATTCATAGCATTCTATGGGGAGATGACGCTCGGGTGTTTGGGACAGATAAGCCCTCTCCGTCTGTCTCCTCTCCCGCGGCACTCTCTGGAGGGAGCTGCGACACTGGGCCCAACAGTCATAAAGAGCAGGGATGAATAGCTAAATATCTGGGGAGAATCGCAGACAATTGTGCCAGAACAAGAGGCTGGATTGCCACGGGCCTGGGGCCTCATGTCTCCCGCCTGTCTCCGTGACTCTGCTGCAGATGGAGAGAGATAGAGAGAGAGAGAGGCTTCAGCACCAGGGTGAGGGATAATGCTAGTGCACAAGAGTCACAGACTGGGATTTTTACAATATACACACATTAGTCATGCTGTATTTACAGGGGAAGTGCCATGTAACTCCTGATACACCGGAAAACATTGTGCCGGGGAACTAATGTGAGATTGCAACTCGCCGCTGTGAATGCGCTGTCATACTGAGGGGATTGTCGGTGCCGGCGTGTACCGAGGCTGTGATTACGGGCCGTAATTAAAGCGAAGATAAGACTCGTGCTGGGAGGTTAGCTTCTCTCTGGACTAGACATGCACAATACCCCCCTGAGATCATGTGCCTCATGCCAGGCTAGCAGTGGGCGAGAGGGGGTGGGTTGAGGATACATGGTAATGAACTGGAGGTCCAATCAAAGTAACAGGAAGTGACACTTTTGACCTTTGACCTAGGCCTTGGTATATCCTCAGTACTGAAACGTGAAATCCTCACTATGTAACATGTCATGTTACCGCACACAATTAACCATAGCCCTAACATAAACCATTGTTTCTATAAGCTGTAAGGGAACACAGTTTCTTACTTATGGGTGGTACACATTGGGATATGGGGGAGGGGAATGGGCAGGGTTTATGCAAATTAAATACTGTAGTATTTACAATAGCAAAAAAAGTGCAGTGTTTTTGTGGACTGTAGTGTTTTTGCAGACATTACTGTAATATTTAGTAGTGTTTTTTTCCCAGATAATACTGTAGTATTTACTGTAGTTTTCTACAGTATACTACAACATTCTATAGTAAATACTACACATGATTGAGGGATACTACAGTGTGTAGCATAGTATTCCACAGTTTATTTTAGAATTCTATAGTACTGTCATGACATGGCCCTTTCTGGGTACAGAGCGTGGCATCCCCCTCTCCCCCCTCCCTCCTACACCCAGGTTCTGTTATCTCAGGTCGTAAATTCCTGGAGGAGACTCTCTCCTTCTGTCCATGCAGTATAGAGAGAGAGAGTTTCACAGTAGAACAAAGGAACTTCTTCTACATCACAGAACTTGAGAACTGAACAATGTCCATGTTTTGGAGAATGGAAAAGGTCGGTGGAGACGCCAGCTACGACCCGGTCCGTTTTGTTTCATGTTTGTGACCTCATGAAAGACAATACAGCCACATTACCAGAACTCTGTTTATACAGGAGCCTCCGTTATGAGGTTTGCGTCTAATTATTGTATAAAATGAATGAGAAAAGATGAAACTATTCGTGAAATGATGTAATGATGTTAACCTGTTGAGGACAGAGGGCGCTGTTTTCACTTTGGGGGAAAATCGTGCCCAATTTAAACGGCCTCGTACTCAATTCTTGCTCGTACAATATGCATATTATTATTACTATTGGATAGAAAACACTCTCTAGTTTCTAAAACCGTTTGAATTATATCTGTGAGTAAAACAGAACTCATTTTGCAGCAAACTTCCTGACAGGAAGTGGAAAATCTGAAATCGATGCTCTGTTCTAGGGCCTGCCTATAAATGTCCTTGATATTTATTAGTATAGATGCACTTCATACGTCTTCCACTAGATGTCGACAGGCAGTGAGAGAAGAAATGGAGTGTATAACTTGATCTGGGGTCGAATAAAAGCTCTTGGCATGACGTGTCACCAGTTTCCTGTTTTCTGGAGCGTGCGAGAAGGGACCTAGTATTGCCTTCTGAAAAGCTGTCGTTATAGACGACTAATATCTCCGGCTTTGATTTTATTTGATAAATGTGACAATATCATCGTAAAGTATGTTTTTTCAATATAGTTTTATTAGATTATTGAAATTTATTCGGATGTTAGGCGTGTTGCGTTGTGTGCCTTTGTTCAGGAAGGAGAGCTTTGCGCTACTTTGCTAGCTTTCCGTGCTAATTGACTGGAGAAGAGGACATTCTAAAACCAAACAACGATTGTTCTGGACAAAGGACCCCTTGTATAACATTCTGATGGAAGATCATCAAAAGTAGGACCCATTTTATGATGCTATTTCATATATCTGTCGAACATGTGAAATAGTAGTTTGCGCCCAGATTTTGGGCACTCTCTCGCTATAACTAAGCTGGATGTCGTAATGAAGTTATTTTTAGAATTCTAACACGGCGATTGCATTAAGAACTAGTGTATCTATCATTTCCTATACAACATGTATTTTCTAGTAACGTTTATGAATAGTTATTTGGTCAGAATAGTTGAGTGTCATAAAAATATCCGCACATTCTGGGAAAAATATGCTACGTTAGCACAATGTATAACCACTGATTTCAGCTCTAAATATGCACATTTTCGAACAAAACATAAGTGTATGTATAACCTGATGTTATAGGACTGTCATCTGATGAAGGTTTATGAAGGTTAGTGAAAATGAATATCTTTTGCTGGTTTATTCGCTATCGCTAACGTGCCTATTGCTATCGCTAACGTGCCTTGATGAATGAATGCGGTAGTGTGGTAGGCTATTGTAGTAAGCTAATATAATGCTATATTGTGTTTTCGCTGTAAAACACTTAAAAAATCGTAAATATTGGCTGGATTCACAAGATGTTTGTCTTTAATTTGCTGTACACCATCGATTTTTCAGAAATGTTTTATGAGTATTTAGGTATTTGACGTTGGTGTCTGTAATTACTCTGGCTGCTTTTGGTGCTATTTCTGACGGTAGCTGTGATGGTAGCTGCAATGTAAAACTGATTTATACCTCAAATATGCACATTTTTCGAACAAAACATAGATTTATTGTATAACATGTTATAAGACTGTAATCTGATGATGTTGTTTCTTGGTTAGTTTGGTTGGTTCTTGGTTAGTTAGGTTGGCTTTGTGCATGCTACCTGTGCTGTGAAAAATGTCTGTCCTTTTTTGTATTTGGTGGTGAGCTAACATAAATATATGTGGTGTTTTCGCTGTAAAACATTTAAAAAATCGGACATGTTGACTGGATTCACAAGATGTGTATCTTTCATTTGCTGTATTGGACTTGTTAATGTGTGAAAGTTAAATATTTCTCAAAAATATTTTTTGAATTTCGCGCTCTGCCTTTTCAGTGGAATGTGGGAGGAGTTCCGCTAGCGGAACCCCGGTGCCAGACAGGTTAAAGTGAGAGAATTGTATTCCCTTTAAAGTTTAACTAAGTCATTGGCCCACCCCCATGAGCACAGACATGATCTGGCTCACGGGACAGCCCTTTTCTACTGTTACAAATAAAAACCCCACCTGAAGAAATCCTCTTCAGACCATGCTTACCTCAGACAGCTGAGGGGGTACAGGTTGAGTTCAGACCACAAAAACCTCAGTATAAGCTAAGGTTGTAATGGTTGATGAATTCCTAACCAAACCACGTGGAGCATTGGCTACACGGGTGGAAATGGTTCAACTCTGAGACTATCGATCCTGACAGAAGAAGAGCAAATCTTAGATACTAATTACTAGTCTGCAGCTAGAAATTATTTACCATGGGATGCGAAGACCGACAACTGCCGAAACACCTATTCTATAACAACATTTCTGAATGGTACTCTGAAGTATCCATTCTAACCAAAGAAAGACTCCAGGGAAGCAGAGAGATGCTTGGATGAACTTTCCAACAGAAAGACGGATGATTCCAACAGAGGTCACAACGACACACTGAGCGTAAATATATATTGATTGCAATTATTCCTGAATGAGTGATAGTTCATGTGCAAAGGATTATCATTTCAATTAATATAATTATCAACTGTGTAGTGACTCTTTGGTCTTTCGCGCCCTTCTCAGTCCACACCCACTTCCCTTTGTCCACCAAGCCGTCATATCGGCTTAGCCCATTAGGGAACCTCCCCTATCATTTCCTTGTAACCATATCTACTGTTTGTTTGTTTATGCATTTCTGTGATTATCTAGTTAGTTAGTAAATAAATGATTAAGACAATTGGTGAATGGATGATTCATAGTGAAGGCTGGGTTCGTTCAGATAACCAACAATTTACGACGTTTGGAATGGGTCTAACGTGAGGTAAAGAATAATTCATTAATTAGAAGACTAATTGATCAGATATTATATATATATTAAAATATAATAATATATATATTAAGATATATTAAAATATCTGAAGTTATATTAGGAAAGTAATACTTTGATATCTGAAGATTTTCCTTGGTGCCCCAACTTCCTAGTTAATTACATTTACATGATTAGTTTAATCACGTAATAATAATTACAGAGAATTGATTTGATAAAATAGCAGTCTTCAATTTAATGATGCCAAAGACACGACCGTACATACTGTAGTATTTTATAGTAAACAGTTGTATTTTATCATCTAGGTGCTGTCACTTGAGACATTAGGTACTGAAGTGGAAATCATTCATCTGTCCAAATGTGCCCATAACTATACATGACGTTAGAGTAAGTATTTTACCGGAGAGAGGAAGAAGGGGAAGAAAAAGAGCCGCGGCGTGAGTTACAGACCACTTGCTCTAATGTTGACAGGAGCTGCACACACCGAGCTCTGTGGTGGAGGAAGCAGGAGTCCTTCACAACCGGTGCAATGGTAGAACCAACACCAGGAGCGTGTGAGTCCTGAAGCGCGTGAGTCCGGGAGCGCGTGAGTCCGGGAGAGGGTTTGTCCGGGAGGGGGTCAGTCCGGGAGCGGGTGAGTCCGGGCCTGCCTGAGGACAAAATCATAAACAGGCTGATTGTCCAAATATAGCCAGGTTTCTGGTTTCACAAAGGGCTACCAGAGCTTATTTGTTTTGTAGAAGCAGTGCTCTGAGGCGGTATGGCTGGACAGTGCTCATAGGAGTGAACAGGCCAAACTGGAGAAGAACAACTCGAACATTCAGGAAGGACTTGGGGATCGTCGAAGAGCACAGAGGAAATCAGACTCCACAATGCAGAAAATAGAGAAGAGAAGGGTTAGAGAGAGAAAGAAATGTTATAGAGAGATAGAGGTTAGAGAGAGATTAGAGAGGTTAGAGAGAGATAGAGGTTAGAGAGAGATTGGAGAGGTTAGAGAGAGATAGAGGTTAGAGAGAGATTAAAGAGAGATAGAGGTTATAGAGGTTAGAGAGAGAAAGAGGTTAGAGAGAGATAGAGGTTAGAGAGAGATTATAGCGAGATAGAGGTTATAGAGGTTAGAGAGAGATTATAGAGGTTAGAGAGAAATAGAGGTTAGAGAGAGATTAGAGAGAGATAGAGGTTATAGAGGTTAGAGAGAGATAGAGGTTAGAGAGAGATTAGAGAGGTTAGAGAGAGATAGAGGTTAGAGAGAGATTAGAGAGAGATAGAGGTTATAGAGGTTAGAGAGAGATTAGAGAGATTAGAGAGAGATAGAGGTTATAGAGGTTAGAGGTTATAGAGGTTAGAGAGAGATAGAGGTTAGAGAGAGATTAGAGAGGTTAGAGAGAGATAGAGGTTAGAGAGAGATTAGAGAGTTAGAGAGAGATAGAGGTTAGAGAGTTTAGAGAGAGATTAGAGAGTTAGAGAGGTTAGCTTGAGGTTAAAGAGGTTAGAGAGAGGTTGAGATAGAGGTTAGAGAGAAATTAGAGAGGTTAGAGAGAGATAGAGGTTAGAGAGTTTAGAGAGAGATAGAGGTTAGAGAGGTTAGAGAGAGGTTGAGGTTAGAGAGAGATTAGAGAGAGATAGATGTTATAGAGAGATTATAAAGGTTAGAGAGAGATAGAGGTTAGAGAGTTGAGAGAGAGAAATGTTATAGAGAGATATAGGTTATAGAGAGATATAGGTTAGAGAGAGATTAGAGAGGTTAGAGAGATAGAGGTTAGAGAGAGATAGAGGTTAGAGAGAGATTAGAGAGGTTAGAGAGAGATTAGAGAGAGATAGAGTTTAGAGGGAGATTAGAAAGGTTAGAGAGAGATAGAGGTTAGAGAGAGATTAGAGAGGTTAGAGAGAGATAGAGGTTAGAGAGAGATTAGAAAGGTTAGAGAGAGATAGAGGTTAGAGAGAGATTAGAAAGGTTAGAGAGAGATAGAGGTTAGAGAGAGATTAGAGAGATTAGAGAGAGATAGAGGTTATAGAGGTTAGAGAGAGATTAGAGAGTTAGAGAGGTTAGCTTGAGGTTAAAGAGGTTAGAGAGAGGTTGAGAGAGGTTAGAGAGAAATTAGAGAGGTTAGAGAGAGATAGAGTTTAGAGGGGTTAAAGAGAGATAGAGGTTAGAGAGAGAGAGAGGTTAGAGAGGTAAGAGAGAGAAAGGGAGAGATAGAGGTTAGAGAGAGAGTTGTTAGAGAGGTTAGAGAGAGAGTGAGAAAGAAAGGGAGAGAGAGAGAGAGATAGAGGTTAAAGAGAGGTTAGAGAGGTAAGAGAGAGAAAGGGAGAGAGAGAGAGGTTAGATAGAGAGAGGTTAGAGAGGTTAGAGAGAAATAGAGAGAAATAGAGGTTAGAGAGTTTAGAGAGAGATAGAGGTTAGAGAGAGGTTAGATAGGTTAGAGAGATAGAGGTTAGAGAGAGATTAGAGAGGTTAGAGAGATAGAGGTTAGAGAGAGATAGAGGTTAGAGAGAGATTAGAAAGGTTAGAGAGAGATAGAGGTTAGAGAGAGATTAGAAAGGTTAGAGAGAGATAGAGGTTAGAGAGAGATTAGAAAGGTTAGAGAGAGATAGAGGTTAGAGAGAGATTAGAAAGGTTAGAGAGAGATAGAGGTTAGAGAGAGATTAGAGAAATTAGAGAGAGATAGAGGTTATAGAGGTTAGAGAGAGATTAGAGAGTTAGAGAGGTTAGCTTGAGGTTAAAGAGGTTAGAGAGAGGTTGAGAGAGGTTAGAGAGAAATTAGATAGGTTAGAGAGAGATAGAGTTTAGAGGGGTTAAAGAGAGATAGAGGTTAGAGAGAGAGGGGTTAGAGAGGTAAGAGAGAGAAAGGGAGAGATAGAGGTTAGAGAGAGATTAGAGAGGTTAGAGAGAGATAGAGGTTAGAGAGAGATTAGAAAGGTTAGAGAGAGATAGAGGTTAGAGAGAGATTAGAAAGGTTAGAGAGAGATATAGGTTAGAGAGAGATTAGAGAGATTAGAGAGAGATAGAGGTTATAGAGGTTAGAGAGAGATTAGAGAGTTAGAGAGGTTAGATTGAGGTTAAATAGGTTAGAGAGAGATTGAGATAGAGGTTAGAGAGAAATTAGAGAGGTTAGAGAGAGATAGAGTTTAGAGGGGTTAAAGAGAGATAGAGGTTAGAGAGAGAGAGAGGTTAGAGAGGTAAGAGAGAGAAAGGGAGAGATAGAGGTTAGAGAGAGAGTTGTTAGAGAGGTTAGAGAGAGAGTGAGAAAGAAAGGGAGAGAGAGAGATTAGAGAGAGGGATAGAGGTTAAAGAGAGGTTAGAGAGGTAAGAGAGAGAAAGGGAGAGAGAGAGAGGTTAGATAGAGAGAGGTTAGAGAGGTTAGAGAGAGAGTGAGAGAGAATGGGAGAGAGAGAGGTTAGAGAGACGGATAGAGGTTAGAGAGAGATTAGAGAGGTACGAGATAGAAAGGGAGAGAGAGAGAGGTTAGAGAGAGAGAGGTTAGAGAGGTTAGAGAGAGAGTGAGAGAGAATGGGAGAGAGAGAGGTTAGAGAGAGGGATAGAGGTTAGAGAGAGATTAGAGAGGTAAGAGAGAGAAAGGGAGAGAGAGAGATTAGAGAGAGGGATAGAGGTTAGAGAGAGGTTAGAGAGTTAAGAGAGAGAAAGGGAGAGAGAGAGAGGTTAGATAGAGAGAGGTTAGAGAGGTTAGAGAGAGAGTGAGAGAGAATGGGAGAGAGAGAGGTTAGAGAGACGGATAGAGGTTAGAGAGAGATTAGAGAGGTACGAGATAGAAAGGGAGAGAGAGAGAGGTTAGAGAGAGAGAGGTTAGAGAGGTTAGAGAGAGAGTGAGAGAGAATGGGAGAGAGAGAGGTTAGAGAGAGGGATAGAGGTTAGAGAGAGATTAGAGAGGTAAGAGAGAGAAAGGGAGAGAGAGAGATTAGAGAGAGGGATAGAGGTTAGAGAGAGGTTAGAGAGTTAAGAGAGAGAAAGGGAGAGAGAGAGGTTAGCTAAATGTTAGAGAGGGGTTTGAGATAGAGAGGTTAGAGACATGTAGAGGTTAGAGAGGGGTTAGAAAGAGAGGTTAGAGAGAAATCGAGGTTAGAGAGGGGTTAGAGAAGTTAGTTAGATATAGAGGTTAGAGAGAGATTAGAGAGGTTGGAGAGAGATAGAGGTTAGAGAGAGATAGAGATTAGAGAGGTTAGAGAGAAATAGAGAGAAATAGAGGTTAGAGAGGTTAGAGAGAGATAGAGGTTAGAGAGAGGTTAGATAGGTTAGAGAGATAGAGGTTAGAGAGTTTAGAGAGAGATAGAGGTTAGAGAGATTAGAGAGTTTAGAGGTTAGAGAGATTAGAGAGTTTAGAGAGAGATAGAGGTTAGAGAGATTAGAGAGTTTAGAGAGAGACAGAGGTTAGAGAGATTAGAGAATTTAGAGAGAGATAGAGATTAGAGAGAAATAGAGAGAAATAGAGATTAGAGAGAGTTTAGAGAGGTTAGAGACAGGTAGAGGTTAGAGAGGGGTTAGAGAGGTTAGAGAGGGGTTAGAAAGAGAGGTTAGAGAGAAATGAAGGTTAGAGAGGGGTTAGAGAGGTTAGAGAGAGATAGAGGTTAGAGAGATTAGAGAGAGATAGAGAGAAATAGAGGTTAGAGAGAGGTTAGAGAGGTTAGAGAGAGATAGAGGTTAGAGAGAAATAGAGATTAGAGAGGTTAGAGAGAGATAGAGAGAAATAGAGGTTAGAGAGAGGTTAGATAGGTTAGAGAGAGATAGAGGTTAGAGAGAGGTTAGATATGTTAGAGAGAGATAGAGGTTAGAGAGAGGTTAGAGAGGTTAGAGAGTTTAGAGAGAGATAGAGGTTAGAGAGAGGTTAGATAGGTTAGAGAGAGATAGAGGTTAGAGAGGTTAGAGAGAGATATAGGTTAGAGAGAGATAGAGGTTAGAGAGAGGTTAGAGAGAGGTTAGATAGGTTAGAGAGAGATAGAGGTTAGAGAGCAATAGAGAGAAATATAGGTTAGAGAGGTTAGAGAGAGATAGAGGTTAGAGAGAGGTTAGATAGGTTAGAGAGAGATAGAGGTTAGAGAGAGGTTGGATAGGTTAGAGATAGATAGAGGTTAGAGAGGTTAGAGAGAGATCGAGGTTAGAGAGAGATAGAGGTTAGAGAGAGGTTAGATAGGTTAGAGAGAAATAGAGAGAAATATAGGTTAGAGAGGTTAGAGAGAGATAGAGGTTAGAGAGAGGTTAGATAGGTTAGAGAGAGATAGAGGTTAGAGAGGTTAGATAGTTTAGAGAGAGATAGAGGTTAGAGAGGTTAGAGAGTTTAGAGACAGTTAGAGGTTAAATCGTGTCCGATTTAAAAAATGTTTTACAGCGAAAACACAACATATGATTATGTTAGATCACCGCCAAGTCCAAAAAACACACAGCCATTTTCCCAGCCAAAGATAGGAGTCACAAAAAGCAGAAATAGAGATAAAATGAATCACTAACCTTTGATGATCTTCATCAGATGACACTCATAGGACATCATGTTACACAATACATGTATGTTTTGTTCGATAATGTGTATATTTATATCCAAACATCTGTTTACATTGGCGCCATGTCAGAAATGCCTCCAAAATATCCTGAGAAATTGCAGAGAGCCACGTCAAATAACATAAATACTCATCATAAACTTTGAGGAAAGATACATGTTTTACATAGAATTAAAGATACACTTGGTCTTAATGCAACCGCTGTGTCAGATTTCAAAAAAACTTTACAGAAAAGTACACCATGCAATAATCTGAGACGGCGCTCAGATTTAAACAACATTTCTCCGCCATGTTGGAGTCAACAGAAATACGAAATTACATCATAAATATTCCCTTACCTTTGATGATCTTCATCAGAATGCACTCCCAGGAATCCTAGTTCCACCAAACTTGTTGTTTTGTTCGATAATGTCCATACTTATGTCCAAGTAGCTACTTTTGCTAGCACGTTTAGTACACATGTCCAAACGCTCGCGCAGATCCAGGCGAACGTCGGTCGAAAACTTCAAAAAGTTATATTACAGGTCGAATAAACTTGTCAAACTTAGTAGAGAATTAATCTTCAGGATGTTGTTATCATAAATATTCAATAACTTTCCAACCGGAGAATTCCTTTGTGTCTATAGAAGTAATGGAACGCAAGACGATATCATGTGGAATGCACATGACCAGGAATTGGCACTCTGCCAGACCACTGACTCAAACACCTCCCATCCGGCCCCACATCACAGTAGTGGCTTCATTCAACATTCTACAGACTGTTGACATCTAGTGGAAGGCGTAGGAAGTGCAAACAGATCCATATCTTACTGGGATTTCAATAGGCGATGAGTTGAAAATCGACCAGCCTCAGAATTCTCACTTCCTGTTTGGATTTTTTCTCAGGTTTTTGCCTGCCATATGAGTTCTGTTATACAGACATCATTCAAACAGTTTTAGAAACTTCAGAGTGTTTCATATCCCATAGTAATAATAATATGCATATATTAGCATCTGGGACAGAGTAGGAGGCAGTTCACTCTGGGCACGCTATTCATCCAAAGTGAAAATGCTGCCCCCTATCCCTAAAAAGTTAAATAGGTTAGAGAGAGAGAGATTAGAGACAAAGAGAGGTTAGAGAGGTTATGGAGAATTGTTCGAGAGGTTAGACAGAGGCAACATAGACAGAGATACTGTATCAATTAGAGAGAGGGGCTGAGAAACAGAGAGACAGAGATATCAATGAGAAAGAGGGGCTGAGAAACAGAGAGACAGAGATATCAATGAGAGAGAGGGGCTGAACAACAGAGAGTCAGTGATATAAATGAGATAGAAGGGCTGAGCAACAGAGAGACAGAGATATCAGGCAAACGGAGACAGAGGCTGCACTTTCAGCAACTGCTTTCCCAGACGGGAAACAAATCTGGCAGCAGCAGCAGTTTGCTGGTGGATGTTATGGCTGCTCTGCTAAACATACACCATCATATATCTGTTATGTAACCTTGAAACAGCCGTCATTGTAATGCGGCGGCAGTTTCATTGTCTTGCTCCTACTGTAGCTCGCTGGGGAATCGGCCAGCTAAAGGCCCAGGACGTTTATTTTATGTCGTTGTAAAAGGTGTGTGAGACTCTGATCTTATGCGTTGTAATCTTGTCACATAGGCAAAATGCCTCTGATCTACCTAATGCTAATGGATGTGTTGTCTGTTGTTCTGCTGTATCGTTCGTATCTGCAGTGTGTAACTGAGTGTTGTGGTTTGAGGTAGGAGTTTCCATATTTTCTTCATATACTTCACAATATAATACGTCTAGTGACGGTCCAACAAGGAAGAGATAAATGCCAACGTTCTGTTCATTACCTGTGAAATAATGGACGATGCAGTGGAGTTCCTTTGCGTAGTTTATTTTTCCAAGGCAATGTACAGAACATTGGCATTTATTCCACTTACACCACAGTTACCAAAGAAAACAATATGAAAGCACACGTTTACCAGTAGAAATAGTTGTTTTTTGGTTGCTAGGGACGCGACTCAGTCGTTTGTTCGATTAGTTCGATATTTATGTTCCGTTGCCATGGCAATGTTCTTATCCCTTCGTGGCTAGCTAGCCAACTAGCTACGGCTACACAGCCACGCCCTCTGCAGCCAGAATAACAGCAAAGTAGCTGTTTTTTTTTACATTCATTTGGACACATCCATAACTGTCACGCCCTGACCTTAGAGAGCCTTTTTATTTCTCTATTTGGTTAGGTCAGGGTGTGATTTGGGTGGTCATTCTATGTTTTCTATTTCTTTGTTCTTTGGCCGCGTGTTTGCTGTCTATCATTGTCTCTGATTGAGAATCACACTTAGGCAGCCTTTTTTCCCACCTGTGTTTGTGGGTAATTATTATTTTCTGTGTGTTTGTATGCGCCACGGTTGCGTCACCTTCGGTTTCTGTTTACCTGTTGTTTTTTTAAGGTTTCACTTGATTAAAGATGTGGAATTACAAGCTGCACCTTGGCTCATTTATGACAGGGAGTTTGAAGACAGTGAACGTGACAATAACAATGAACTGATAATGCCCGATGTTGCCTGGCTTAGCTAGAAAAGTTTGCCTTCTCTTCAGGACACTAGTCAACACTGACTGTTAATTATGAGGAGATCAAATTGCATATCAAAACACTAGGCTAGATAAATAGTTTGTTGCTAGGAAACCTGCCGTTATGAAAACATAACTCAACAATACCAGTATCTGAACACAGCTGGTCAAACTAGAAACGTGGGAGGATTTGACAGCTTTAGCTGAAGCTCCAAAAAAAGATGTCTCTGCAAAATACAAATCAATGCTAGCTAGATACGTTTTTTCCTCGCAGGACCTGCATTTACAATGTATCAAATTTCAGTTTGTGTAGTTGTTGGTTTAGCTTTCTGTAACTTTGTAGCAAGTACGTTTTGCTTATTGCTTAGTGCTTATTGCTTCGTGATTATTGCGTCATGATCGCAAGGTGATATATCTTCTAACTGTACCATTATCTGGTTTTAATGTACATTCTAGAATGCCCTTTTAGCCAATCAGAAATTAGTATTCAACAATACTGTGGTATAATGCCTATTATAAACTGGGTGGTTTGAGCCCTGAATTCTGATTGGCTGAAAGCCATGGTATATCAGACCATATACCATGGTATGACAAAACGTTTAGTTGTACTGTCCTAATTACGTTGGTAACCAGTTTATAATAGCAGATATATTATACTTAAGCAATAAGGCCCGAGGAGGTGTGGTATTTGGCCAATATACCACGGCTAAGGGCTGTGTCCAGGCACTCCGCATTGCATCATGCGTAAGAACAGCCCTTAGCAGTGGTATATTGGCCAAATACCACACCTCCTCGGGCCTTATTGCTAAAGTATACAAACGGTATGGCAGAGGTGACCTCCCACGTACTGTATGCAGGTGAATCATCCAGCACCGTATTCACAGGACCCAAAAGGATTTAAGTCACGTTTTCCATCGTGTCCTTCCCACAGACCCCTCACTGTGAACTATCTTCAGCTGGCCATGCTGTGATGCTGTAATGTGGCGGGTTGAGAGCCATACAGAAGTGTTCTTCAGCCTCTCAGGGAATGTTTCTGGGAGGTTTGTGTTAATAATCAGGCCCAAGGGCAAGTGAAAAACAAGCCCTGCATTTTCCCAATATTAGCTTTGTCAATAATGTAGTCCGTCATTGTTTAATGGGTGATCACTACATATGAGCGTCAGCTGAGGATTCGAGGGGAGCTGTGGGGATGTTCACTGAGGCCGAGGCTCGGGGTTCACAGTCCTGTCAAAATGCACAACAGAAATGCTGCGATACAAAGACATACATTTTGTCAACATGGACAGAGTAGATTGTTAGGGAACAACATTTCAGTGGCACAGGAGATATTAAATTTGGGATTAAAAAAAAAGAGTCAGCTTTACTGTCAAGCAATAAAATGCTTTAGTCGTTGAGAACTGTCACGTGTTATTGATGAAGAACTTCCGTATGTGGACAGAAATATCACTGCTACATCTTAATCTGCACGACATTCCTAAGAGACATAGTTTCTATCCAGAAAGAAGATCTCTTCAAGCATCTCTTTGTAATATGCACTTTGTCCTTGCTGTGGACTGTCAAAGGCACTGACATACCCATTGGGTGCTGGAGGGAATAAATAGCCTGCAAACCGGGAGGGGGTTCTGGGTAAAAGCAGACGTCTCCTTTTGATGGATCTGAAGACATTACATGGCGTTAAGCCTTGCATCTGCATGCCTAGGGGACAGGAAATCCAGGCCGCGCTCCAACGTTTCAGAACCATGCACACCATGCAGACACAGAACAGCAGAACCTGGCTGGAACAGCCACCGCTGGGGATGGGCCCCTGTCCTCGCTCGCTACCCACAATGCACAGAGCACGCAACAAGGCCCACCATCACAGGAATTGAAACAAAAGAGCAAACCTTTGTTGTTTCCTGATCACTGTGGGCTTCATTTTTCTTATTCACATTCAACTGGAAGTTCAGCCAAAGGAGGAACAGCATACAGACAAGCTGGAGAAGCAAACAGACAGGACCGTACAACAACTGCTTTGTTGCTTTGGCCTCCCTGCAAGTCGGTATCATTACAACGAACGTAATTTCTTGTTCAATGGAATAGCAGCTCGATACAACCCAGCAGAATTATTTGAATTATCTGAGTAGAAGTAGCGATATTAGAATTGCAGGGAGTGGTGACAGGAAACGCGCAGGGGTCCTTTGCTGGATAGAACAGGGTTATCATCGCGAGGGAAAACCTTCAATAATATATAACGGTGGGGGGCACTGGCTGTAAGTTCTGCTGACAGGAGAACATCAGTCATACGCTGCTTCTGTATGAGTGAGGCTGAACCAGTTGAAATGATATGGAAAATGTTGATGAAGTGTTCCCTGTCATGTCCTAATCAATAATTAAAGCTTTTTTATTATTCAGTTTTCTCATCGTCATCGTCCCCCACGCCCCATTTACCAACATCAAGTTTGTCTGATTTCAGTGAAGTGTTTCATTTCGATTCAATACACACAAAGATTGATCTTTAAAAAACGAAAAACAAATAGAGAAGCTTAACACGAAAGCAAAATGATTGTTTATTGCGATGCCTTCGTAGTGTTTGAACATTTTTCAATTTAACACACTTCGGCTTTCTGGACATCTCCAGGGCTGACAACAACATAATGATTATGTTTTTAATCTTCTGACGCGGAAAATGAGAAGACAATAAAATATCCATTGAACTGCTGAGACAGGAGACATGAGGCTGTGGCTAAACAAAACACACAGTGCATCTCGTATGTGCAGAAAACCAATTACAAACGAATAGCGAAAGTACACCTAATGGATGGCTTGTTTCCTTCAAGTCTTCCTGCTGTTTTTTCCCACTTAGCATTATTCACTAATTGCTCCTTGATCTAACAAGCATTTGATAATTGAGGCAAATTAACCCATGCCAACGAGTCAATGTTATGTCCTCAAGGAGCACTATCCATCAACCTTAGTGCAGGGAGGGAAACCTCTAAGAAAACATCTCAATAAGGTACCTTCATATATTTGCTGATTGGATGAAGACTGAGGAAGACTCAGTCTTCAAGTATATATTGCCATGAGCTCA
The DNA here is from genome assembly GCF_016432855.1 of Salvelinus namaycush. Lineage (NCBI taxonomy): Eukaryota > Metazoa > Chordata > Actinopteri > Salmoniformes > Salmonidae > Salvelinus > Salvelinus namaycush. Next base: position 7,950,866 of record NC_052315.1, read on the forward strand.
TTCTGGACTGAGAGAGGGAAATCAGAATATTAACACCAATGGGCTCTGGGTTTTCTTAGGCATTTGTAACAACAGCCCTTCCCCTCAGAGAGAGAATTATGACAGCTAATCAAGTGAGGAGAAGATGGAACCGACCCGCTGCCTTAAAGGACGCTAAGATGGAGAGGAGAGGAGGATGGGGAGAGAACGTGGCCATCATCGACCCACTCGATCTCGGTGGGCACATCAGCCATCATTGTGAAAGGCCTCAGACGATCTCTTAAATCTGACCAATGTACAATATGTCCACCCACCTCAAAATCCTCTCTAAATGGTGTTGTCCAATAATACTCTCCTCAGCCTCATGAACACAATGTAATGACAGACAGGCAGAATCATAGACGCCTGTACATCAAATCACATCAAGCTGCTTATCTACACTGAACAAAAATATAAACACAACATGCAATCATTTCAAAGATTTTACTGAGTTACAGTTCATATAAGGAAATCAGTCAATTGAAATCAATTCATTAGGCCATACTCTATGAATTTCACATGACTGGGAATTCAGATATGCATCTGTTGGTCACAGATACCTTTTTAAAGAGGTAGGTGCTTGGATCAGAAAACCAGTCAGTATCTGGTGTGAACACCATTTGTCTCATGCAGAGCAACACTGCATATAGAGTTGATCAGGCCGTTGATTGTGGCCTGTGGAATGTTGTACCCACTCCTCTTCAATGGATGTGCGAAGTTGCTGGATATTGGCGGGAACTGGAACATGCTGTTGTACACGTTGATCCAGAGCATCCCAAACATGCTCAATAGGTGACATGTCTGAGTATGCAGGCCATGGAAGACCTGGGACATTTTCAGCTTCCAGGAATTGTATACCGATCCTTGTGACTTTGGGCTTTGCTTTATCATGCTGAAACATGAGGTGATGGCGGCAGATGAATGGCACGACAATGGGCCTCAGGATCCCGTCACGGTATCTCTGTGCATTGTGTTGGTTGTCCGTAGCTTACGCCTGCCAATACCATGATCCCACCGCCATCATAGGGAACTCTGTTCACAACGTTGACATCAGCAAACCGCTCGCCCACACGACGCCATCTGCCCGGTAAAGTTGAAACTGGAATTCATCTGTAAAGAGCCCACTTCTCCAGTGCGCTAGTGACCATCGAAGGTCAGCTTTATCAGTTATGACACCAAACCGCAGTCAAGACACGACTCTGGTGAGGACAGCTAGCACGAAGATGAGCTTCCCTGAGACAGTTTCTGACAGTTTGTGCAGAAATTATTTGGTTATGCAAACCTGTCCGGGTGGCTGGTCTCAGACGATCCCGCAGGTGAAGAAGCCAGATGTGGAGGTCCTGGGCTGGCGGATTATGGTAGAGAAATGAACATTAAATTATTAGGCAAGAGCTCTGGTGGACATTCCTGCAGTCTGCATGCGAAATGCACGCTCCCTCAAAACTTGAGACATCTGTGGCATTGTGTGAGAAAACGGCACATTTTAGAGTGGCCTTTTATTGTCCCCAGCACAAGATGCACCTGTGTAATGATCATTCTGTTTTATCAGCTTCTTGCCACACCTGTCAGGTGGATGGATTATCTTGGCAAAGGAAAAATGCTCACAAACAGGGATGTCTGGGATCTTTTATTTCAGCTCATGTAACACGGGACCAACACTTTACATGTTGCATTTATATTTTTGTTCAGTATAGATTAGTCTCGGTCATCATCCCTGCGACACGGGTGACATCACTGGGTTGCCGTAATAGGGGGAGGCTGTTAAACTCAGTTTAGTGGGTCGGAAGAATGCAGAACCTCTGCGATTACAATAGAAACCCTTCTTGGCTGCATTCTGTCTGAACAGCTCAGGTATGGCAGGCCCATGGGTACCTGGGAGGTACATGTGACAAGGGTGCCAGGTGGCTTGGCTGGGCGCAAGTTTCGGACATGTCCCCTCTCTAGGGCCTCTTTGGTGGCCGGACCCGTGCTTCTTCACCATGGCTGCCATAAAGTGGAGGCTGTTGAATTCGCACAAGCCCCAAAATGACAGCCGAAGGAGCACTAATTAGTTCCTTAATGATTTCCAATCTTGGCTGTGGCATGTCAGTACGTCTTCAACATTATTAAATGATAAGATAAATAGATAAGAAACTCATTATGGCTTGCTAACAGGACTCAGATGCTTCAGTCACATGGTTTTGTCGAGCAGCGTGTCCCAACAGCACCCGCTACTGGTCAGTGGGGCTAAATATACTGGGAGATTCTGCATTGAGGGTCGGCCTTGAGCAAGAGTTCTATCAATGGCAAAGGGATATCTCATTTACAGTGTATGTCTACAAGCTTTGAAGTTAAGCTGTTGAAAAATAGAAACAATCACACCCAGGGTGTACTTTGATAGAATCCGTTTGGAATATCATGGAAGATCAAACTCTGGATTAGGACTAATGAGCTATACAAAATGTCCTTATGCGGAACAGCCCGTCCAAACGCCTCCTTAAATAACTGTAGGTGAGAGAAACCACATGATATATATATTACACTACTCCACTCAGCCACTAACGCACCCCAGGGGGGTCACATTGAGGGAGTCAAAATGGGGGAGTCAGACTGGTGGGGTCAGACTAGAGGGTTCAGACTGGGGGAGTCAGAATGGGGGAGTTAGACTAGAGGGTTCAGACTGGGGGAGTCAGAATGGGGGAGTCAGACTAGAGGGTTCAGACTGGGGGAGTCAGAATGGGGGAGTCAGACTGGTGGGGTCAGACTGGTGGGGTCAGACTGGTGGGGTCAGACTGGCGGGGTCAGACTGGGGGAGTCAGACTAGGGGGGTCAGACTGGGGGGGTCAGTCTGGGGGAGTCATCTGGGGGGGTCAGGCTGGGGGGGTCAGTCTGGGGGAGTCAGGCTGGGGGGTCAGACTAGGGGGGTCAGACTGGGGGGGGTCAGTCTGGGGGTGTCATCTGGGGGGGTCAGACTGGGGGTCAGACTTGGGGGGGCGATGCCGTCAATAGTGGAGGAGTTGAGAGGTTCTCCTTGCACGGTCAACATGGTCCGTATTTGATTGTAACTGAGGCAAAATGTCACAAAAGTGAAGGCTGAGGACTGAGCCCTGGGGTTCATCGGCTCGTTATCATGAGTGGGTGAACCGTACGGAACGAGGCACTGTGGTTATACAGGGAATGGCACAGCCACACAGATCTGAAGGGAGGAACAGAATGGTTGAGGCTATGTAAAGCTCACTGGAGGGAGAAAAGGTCACTAAAGAGAGTATGGAAACAGGGTAGGGCCCAGCACAGTAAGGCCATCCAGAGAGCAGAGGAACATGCTACTGAATCTCCTAGACATACAGCCTGTGAAGAAACTACATCAGTGATGTGTTTTCCATCTGTTTATAGGATGCATATAAAACACAGAGACGTGATGTATTTTCCAGAACCCAGGTGTCTTCATCAGTTCGTTGTCGAATGCTTCTGGAGAAAAATGTGTTGAGTTTAAGCCACTACCCACACTGGCTGGTGTGAATCATCTGGCTGGAAAACATGCTTCATTTCTTTAAATAAATATTAATCTGTAGGCTCTTGGTTGTCATGTGAGAAATTAAGGACTGGTTGTCTTTGTGGACACCCATCCTTCTCTCTCACTTAGCTGCAGTAGGTGGTTATCATGAGAACAGACTTCACTGTAATTCAGAGGAGGCTGGTGGGAGGAGCTATAGGAGGACAGGCTCATTATAATGTCTGGAATGGAATTAATGGAACCGAATCGAACTAGGTTTCCATATGTTTGATGTGTTTGATCCCGTTCCATTCATGACATTCCAGACATTACAATGAGCCCGTCCTCCTATAGCTCCTCCCACCAGCCTCCACCGCTGTAATTATTCCTGTGCAGCCGGGGCCAAGAGTGACCGTTAAATAACCAGGCTTGTCATCTAAAAGGCAGACATGAAAACACATCACAACACTCCTCTGGCACTGTCATTACAATTCCGAGTCAGTGTTTGAGGATTCCGTGATCGTCAGCCAGAGTGCCTTAATTCATCGCGTGACAAAGTTTTCATTTGGCCACAGGGTTGTCCAATCGACAACAGGCACTGAACCCAGCATAACCTGCCTTTAGCAGTAATCCTTGTTTTTTTGGGGGGGGGGGGGATTATTCAATATCGTAAATATCCCTGGAATATTTCCCGGACAGCCTCCTATTCCTATGTGATGGCCTGGAAAGCTGACTGACGGTCAAGGTGAATATGACATTTCAGAGATGTTTTGATATCAGTCTTATCATGACATTGCTGTAATGAGTGGAATGTGCACATACGCTATAAATAGTCAATAAAATGCACTTTATCCCCAGAAAAAAGGAAAACTAAAGAGAAAATGCACTGAGTGTACAAAATATTAAGAACACCTTCCTAATATTGAGTCATCCCCCCTTTGTCTTGCCCCTTCACCCACTGAAAGGCATACATACACAATGTCTCAATTGTCTCACAATGTCTCAAGGCTTAAAAATCCTTCTTAACCTGACTCCTCCCCTTCATCTACACTGATTAAAGTGGATTTAACAAGTGACATCAATAAAGGGTGATGTCGTTCAGCTGGATTCACCTGGTGAGTCTGTCATGGAGAGAGCAGGTGTTCTTAATGTTTTGTCCACTCAGTGTATATATATATATATATATATATATATATATATATATATATATATATATATATATATATATATATATATATATATATATATATATATATATATATATCACACACACACACACGTTGTGTATGCCCTGGTTCAGGTGCTGGAAAGTTCACATAATAAGTGGACTACCTCATCTCTGTACCCCAGTCGAGCAGTGGATTTCAAACACAGATTCAAACACAAAGACCAGGGAGGTTTTCCAACACCTCCCAAAGAAGGACACCTCAGGGTGCTTTTAAGTTCTTCAGTTTGTGTCATTCTTTTGTTTTTTTTATCTTATGTTTGTTGTGTTTTAAATATTTCAGCTTTTATTTTTTCATTGTTTTTTGTTTGTTTTTACCTGTAAAGCACATTGCATTCCATGTCTGAAATGGGCTGTATAAATAAAGATTGATTTGATTTGATTTTGGCCTATTGGTAGATTAGTACAAAAGGAAAGAAAAGCAGACATTGAATATCCCTCCTGAGGGGCCAGTAACAGTTTTGACTTAAATCTTCTTGAAAATCTATGGCAAGATTTGAAAATGGTTGTCTAGCAATGATCAACAACCAATTTGACAGAGCTTGAATAATTTTTAAAAGAACAATGTGAAAATATTGTACAATTCAGGTGTGCAGAGCTCTTAGAACCTTACCTAGAAAGACTCACTGTTGATTTCGCTGCCAAAGGTGATTCTAACATGTATTGACTCAGAGGTGTGAATACTTGTACATTTGATATTTATGCATTTCATTTTTTTTTAAATGTGCTACAAATTTTAAAAACATGTTTTCACTTTGTTATTATGGGGTATTGTGTGAAGTTTTTTTTAAATAAATGATTTAGGAAAATGTGGAATAAGTCTTACCTTCTGAAGGCACTGTAGATTTATAAGAGATTTATGAGTTGCAGATTTCCTGTTTCCCATTGGCAGACCAGCGCTCTGTGTTTATGAGCACCCATCATAATTATAAGCCATCTTGGTAATGGGCCCAACTGGCTATTGTTGTTAATGGGATTTGATTGGTCAGAATCGTCTCTGATCTAGATTTATTGGCGGCAGGGCCCGTCTTTGTCCTTGAGTTGGGGCCCTAATTATCTCCTTTCTCCTCTGTCCTTTCTCCACTCCTCTCTCCTCTTCTCTCATTTCTCCTCTCCTCTCTCCTCTCTCCTTTCCCCTCTTCTCTCCTTTCTCCTCTCCTCTCCTCTCTCCTTTCTCCTCTCTCCTTTCTCCTCTCCTTTCCACGTTCTTCTTTCTCCTCTGCTTATTAGATGGTGCAGAAAGTAATTATTTCTCAGCCATTTTCATACGGCATGCGTTGGCAGGCACCGCTGGAGGCAAATAATTTATGAAAACTAATCTGCTAGGTGTGTGGATGGCCTCAGTTCAACTCTCAAATAGGTATTTAGCCACAGAGCTGGGTGATTTAGTCCAAATCGCTCTCCCTCTCACTCTCTGTCTCTCTTCATTCCCCTCCCCCTCTATTTCTCTCTCTTGCCATAAATATCTCATTCTCTCCCTCTCTTTCTCCCTCCCCTCGTCCATAACGGCCTCCTGTCTCTGCTGGCTCCATCTGTCCAGAGCATGAAGGGCACTTTGCCCTCTGGTCAGTGTGGGCCTGTGCTCATACACTTTGCCTGCTGGTCAGTACAGGGCTGTGCTCAGACACTTTGCCTGCTGGTCAGTGTGGGCCTGTGCTCAGACACTTTGCCCTCTGGTCAGTGTGGGCCTTTGCTCAGACACTTTGACTGCTGGTCAGTGTGGGCCTGTGCTCAGACACTTTGCCCTCTGGTCAGTACAGGGCTGTGCTCAGACACTTTGCCCTCTGGTCAGTGTGGGCCTGTGCTCAGACACTTTGCCCTCTGGTCAATACAGGGCTGTGCTCAGACACTTTGCCTGCTGGTCATAGCTCACTCTAATATACACTACACTACCAAAATTAAGTGGACACCTGGTTGTCGAACATCTCATTCGAAAATCATGCACATTACAGTTGTTCCCAGTTTGTTAACACACGTTTGCTGAAACCACATCTCAGCTTCTCAAAACTCTAAACACAAAACACTAAACAGTTAGCCAATTTTCCACAAACTCCAGAGACATCTTGCAAAATAAAACACAGCAATCAAAATCATGTACTCCCTGCTCAGAATGAAACTCTGCCTGCAAATGAGACAAACACACACATTAAATGAATCTAACTTAGTGACAACAGAGATGTGTCACTAATGTGACACATTCAAAACACTACTATCAGAAACTACTTCAGTGTAACATTTTTGTTTTATATTTTAACATGACTCAATACAAGTCAAACAGCATACTGTAAGCACACATACAGTAAAAATTGCAAACGTACAGTAAATATATTTTGCATACGTGTAACAGTATAACTTTAAACCGTCCCCTCGCCCCGACCTCGGGCGCGAACCAGGGACCCTCTGCACACATCAACAACAGTCACCCACGAAGCATCGTTACCCATCGCTCCACAAAAGCCGCGGCCTCTGCAGAGCAAGGGGCAACACTACTAATAGGTTTCAGAGCAAGTGACGTAACTGATTGAAACGCTACTAGCGCGTACCCGCTAACTAGCTAGCCATTTCACATCCGTTACACTCACCCCCCTTTCAACCTCCTCCTTTTCCGCAGCAACCAGTGATCCGGGTCAACAGCATCAATTTAACAGTATAACTTTAAACCGTCCCCTCGCCCCGACACGGGCGCGAACCAGGGACCCTCTGCACACATCAACAACGGTCGCCCACGAAGCATCGTTACCCATCACTTCACAAAGGCCGCGGCTTTTGTGGAGCGATGGGTAACGACGCTTCGTGGGTGACTGTTGTTGATGTGTGCAGAGGGTCCCTGGTTCGCGCCCGTGTCGGGGCGAGGGGACGGTTTAAAGTTATACTGTTACATACGCAAAGGAAGAAAATAGGCCTACTTGTACTATTGTACTGTATGTGAGATCAATTGTACGGAACAGATAAAGAAAGTGTCAAAATACAGGCAAATCTAAATCATAAGTCAAGAAACAAAATCTGTGATGTCTGCTGTTTTGGTCCGGCCACAGATTTTCATCAACATCACAGGTGATATTCTCCTTGGCCAGACAGCGGGGGAAATATCTTCTGGCATGACGCAAATTAGGAATATGGTGGGAGATAGAGGATTGTATACCTGGGATGGTCATGGATACCAGTTGCGGACCTGAGCAGCCAAATGGAACCTCACGTTGTCCCAAGTTAGAACATACATTTTCTGCTCAGGATCACCTGGCCTTCTCTGCTCAGGATCACCTGGCCCTCTCTGCTCTGGCTGAAAAATATTCTCATGTAAGGTGTTCAGGAAATGAAGGAGATGAAGGAGATGGGCAGTGTTGTATGGTCCAAGGGCGGCATGGCGGTGGAGGTGCCCATTGTGGGTCATAGCTGCGCATATGGTGATATTTCCACTGCGCTGGCCAGGTACCTCGTTGACCAATGATGTTCCTTCCTCTCCTCCTCGTCTTTGCTAAATTTAATCCAGCCTCATCTATGAGTATGAGTTCCTGGGGGATGGGCATCCAACTCCATGATTCTCTAAAATAACAGTGAATTCTGTAATTGCTGTATAGTAAAGTTTACTGGCAACATCAATGAGTCTAATGTTTCAGGAGTGTAATACAGTACAGCGCTTACTTGCACATATTCAGACCGCTTATCCTTCACTCTTTGGGAATTCCTTTCAAATTGGACTCGGTAGATTTGCTTCACCCGGAGATGGTGTTTCTTCAGGATGCGGGCTACGATTGATAAGCTCACTCTGATGTTATGGAAGATGGTTGGGGTTTTAATAATCTGTTGTTGGATTTCCCGCAATCCATTTTCACAATGGCAGCCTCCTGTTGGTCTGTAAATAGACTCGTTCTACCACCACGTGGTGGTCATCTTTCAGTTATACACAAACAAACAGCATACAGTACAGTAAACACTACAGTAATACAGTATACAAGATAAACATGGTACAATATAGTATAGCTCCCAATTTCATACAGTAATACATGAAACATGTACTTTGTTTCCCCTTACAGTATATATTTGAATCAGTCTTTACAGTGCTTTATGCTGTAGTACTTGTTAAGGGCTTGGAAGTAAGAATTTCACTGTAAGGTCTACCTGATTACCTGTTGTATTCGGCACATGTGACTAATACAATTTGATTTGATTTCCTCCATCTCCACCTCTACCTGCTTCCATTGTTCTCCAAACACAAGAGGATTCACCTGTAGCCTTTTTATCCATAGCAAAAGTCTGATTTCAAAGTGAACATTTACGCGATTAGTGTTTGCACATGTAAGGAGTGAAAGTGTTGAACAGTGATGCTTTTCATTTGCACACAATATATTTTAGTTGTGAAGTTTGTGCCGAAGGTAAATAATTGTGTGTTGTGTTTCGCCAAATGTTTGTTATTGAATTACAATCTGAGTTTAAAGCAAAACATGTGCCAGTAGTATTGCAGATCTGGTGTCTGGTTCTGCTAAATGACTTACAGATCTGGTGTCTGGTTCTGCTAAATGACTTACAGATTTGGTGTCTGCCTCTGCTAAATGACTTACAGATGTGGTGTCTGGTTCTGCTAAATGACTTACAGATCTGGTGTCTGGTTCTGCTAAATGACTTACAGATCTGGTGTCTGGTTCTGCTAAATGACTTACAGATGTGGTGTCTGGTTCTGCTAAATTACTTACATATTTGGTGTCTGGTTCTGCTAAATGACTTACAGATCTGGTGTCTGGTTCTGCTAAATGACTTACAGATTTGGTGTCTGGTTCTGCTAAATGACTTACAGATCTGGTGTCTGGTTCTGCTAAATGACTTACAGATTTGGTGTCTGGTTCTGCTAAATGACTTACAAATGTGGTGTCTGGTTCTGCTAAATGAGTTACAGGTTTGGGTCATTGTGCCTCATGGGCCAGTTTTAGTGTGTAAACATACCCCAAACTGGGGTATGCCGTCGGGGGTACGCCAAATAAAAATGTGATTCATATTTAAAATAAATAAATCTTCACATTTTCAAACAGTCCATTTATTTTTTCCAACATTTGGGTGAGTTTTTTTACTCGCCTGAGTTACCTCGTTTCACTGCCAAAAATAAAATTAAACCATCTAGTGTTCAGTGAAATAACAACACAATGTCAAATACAGGTAGACTGGCCTATCTGGGTGATGGTTTTTCTCACCTGAATGATCTGAATCTAGGATTACAGGGACTCTCCGCAACTATATTCAATGTGCGGGACAAAATTGAGGCTATGATTAAGAAGTTGGCGCTCTTCTCTGTCTGCATTAACAAGGACAACACACAGGTCTTTCCATCATTGTATGAAGTCAAGTTTACAGACAATGTCAAATGTGATATAGCGAAGTACCTGAGTGAGTTGGGTGTGCAATTACGCAGGTACTTTCCCAAAACGGATGACACAAACAACTGGATTCGTTATCCCGTTCATGCCTCCAGTCCACTTACCAAAATCTGAACAAGAGAGCCTCATCGAAATTGCAACAAGCAGTTCTGTGAAAATTGAATTTAATCAGAAGCCACTGCCAGATTTGTGTAAAGGGCTGCGCTCAGAGTATCCTGCCTTGGCAAATCGCGCTGTTAAGACAGTGATGCCCTTTGCAACCACGTACCTATGTGAGAGTGGATTCTAGGCCCTCACTAGCATGAAAACTAAATACAGGCATAGACTGTGTGTGGAAAATTATTTAAGACTTAGACTCTCTCCAACATTGCAGAGATATAAGCATCCTTTCAAGCACACCCTTCTCATTAACCTGTGGTGAGTTATTCACAATTTTTGATTAACAAATAAGGTTTTATATGTAAGATGGTTAAATAAAGAGCAAAATTATTGATTATTATTATATATATATTTTTTTGTGCCCTGGTCCTTTAAGAGCTCTTTGTCACTTCCCACGAGCCGGGTTGTGACAAAAACTCACACTCATTCTTATGTTTAATAAATGTATCGTATAGTGTGTGTGGCAGGTTTACAATGATGGCAAAAAACAACATTTGAGAGTGCACTGATCCTGGTGCTAGAGGGGGCACGCAGCTGGAGGTGTCACACCCTGATCAGTTTCACCTGTCCTCGTTATTGTCTCCACCCCCTCCAGGTATTGCTGTGCCAGTTCATCTTGTTTTCCCCAGTGTATTTATCCCTGTGTTTCCTGTCTCTCTGTGCCAGTTCATCTTGTTTTCCCCAGTGTATTTATCCCTATGTTTCCTGTCTCTCTGTGCCAGTTCATCTTGTTTTCCCCGGTGTATTTATCCCTGTGTTTCCTGTCTCTCTGTGCCAGTTCATCTTGTTTTCCCCGGTGTATTTATCCCTGTGTTTCCTGTCTCTCTGTGCCAGTTCGTCTTGTATGTTAGTCAAGTCAACCAGCGTGTTTTTCCCGTACTCCTTTTGCTATTTTCTTTATGATAGTCCTCCCGGTTTAGACCCCTGCCTGGCTCTGGACTTCTTTCCCGCCTGTCTGATCATCCTGCCTGCCCTGACCTTGATTCTGCCTGCCCTTTGGTACCTTTTGGACTCTGAACTGTTTTTGACCCTTTTGCCTGTCCACGACCATTCTCTTCCCTTCCCCTATTGGATTAATACATATTGTAAGACTCCAACCATCTGCCTCCTATGTCTGCATCTGGGTCTCGCCTTGTGTCATGATAGGAGGTTGAATGTTTGAAGGGGTACGGGCCTATAAAAGGTTTGGGAACCACTGATCTAGAGGAAAGCCTTCCCAGAAGAGTTGAGGCTGCTATAGCAGCAAAGGGAGGACCACCTACATATTAATGCTTATGATTTTGGAATGAGATGTTCAACGAGCAGGTGTCCACATACTTTTGGTCATGAAGTGTATCTCCCTCTAATACACACTGCACGACCAGAAGTATCTCACTCTAATACACACTACACAACCAGAGGTATCTCACTCTAATACACACTACACGACCAGAGGTATCTCACTCTAATACACACTACACGACCAGAGGTATCTCACTCTAATACACACTACACGACCAGAGGTATCTCACTCTAATACACACTACACGACCAGAGGTATCTCACTCTAATACACACTACACAACCAGAGGTATCTCACTCTAATACACACTACACGACCAGAGGTATCTCACTCTAATACACACTACACGACCAGAGGTATCTCACTCTAATACACACTACACGACCAGAGGTATCTCACTCTAATACACACTACACGACCAGAGGTATCTCACTCTAATACACACTACACGACCAGAGGTATCTCACTCTAATACACACTACACGACCAGAGGTATCTCACTCTAATACACACTACACGACCAGAGGTATCTCACTCTAATACACACTACACAACCAGAGGTATCTCACTCTAATACACACTACACGACCAGAGGTATCTCACTCTAATACACACTACACAACCAGAGGTATCTCACTCTAATACACACTACACGACCAGAGGTATCTCACTCTAATACACACTACACGACCAGAGGTATCTCACTCTAATACACACTACACGACCAGAGGTATTTCACTCTAATACACACTACACGACCAGAGGTATCTCACTCTAATACACACTACACAACCAGAGGTATCTCACTCTAATACACACTACACGACCAGAGGTATCTCACTCTAATACACACTACACAACCAGAGGTATCTCACTCTAATACACACTACACGACCAGAGGTATCTCACTCTAATACACACTACACGACCAGAGGTATCTCACTCTAATACACACTACACAACCAGAGGTATCTCACTCTAATACACACTACACGACCAGAGGTATCTCACTCTAATACACACTACACGACCAGAGGTATCTCACTCTAATACACACTACACAACCAGAGGTATCTCACTCTAATACACACTACACGACCAGAGGTATCTCACTCTAATACACACTACACGACCAGAGGTATCTCACTCTAATACACACTACACAACCAGAAGTATCTCACTCTAATACACACTACACAACCAGAGGTATCTCACTATAATACACACTACACAACCAGAGGTATCTCACTCTAATACACACTACACAACCAGAGGTATCTCACTCTAATACACACTACACAACCAGAGGTATCTCACTCTAATACACACTACACAACCAGAGGTATCTCACTCTAATACACACTACACGACCAGAGGTATCTCACTCTAATACACACTACACAACCAGAAGTATCTCACTCTAATACACACTACACAACCAGAAGTATCTCCCTCTAATACACACTACACGACCAGAGGTATCTCACTCTAATACACACTACACAACCAGAAGTATCTCACTCTAATACACACTACACGACCAGAGGTATCTCACTCTAATACACACTACACGACCAGAGGTATCTCACTCTAATACACACTACACAACCAGAGGTATCTCACTCTAATACACACTACACAACCAGAGGTATCTCACTCTAATACACACTACACGACCAGAGGTATCTCACTCTAATACACACTACACAACCAGAGGTATCTCACTCTAATACACACTACACAACCAGAGGTATCTCACTCTAATACACACTACACAACCAGAGGTATCTCACTCTAATACACACTACACAACCAGAGGTATCTCACTCTAATACACACTACACAACCAGAGGTATTTCACTCTAATACACACTACACGACCAGAGGTATCTCACTCTAATACACACTACACGACCAGAGGTATCTCACTCTAATACACACTACACAACCAGAGGTATTTCACTCTAATACACACTACACAACCAGAAGTAATTGTAATTGTGTAATTGTAAATCTAAGAACATTTCAAGCAGCCCACTCCTGTGTGTGTCAAGGTTTAGCTTCCCTTCCTGATCAATAGTGTTTCTTAACTGAAATCTTTCTCCGTCTCAACCTGAAACCCAATAGGCCTGACTGGGTAAACCTGGGCTCCACATGCCCCCCCCCCCCCCCGTGCCCAGAATAGGCCTCTGCGCCGGCCCCCGGAACATAGTTTCGGCGGACGCCACTGCTGGGGAAGAAAATACCACCAGGAATGTCAGGGTTTTTGACCTTGAGTTTGAATTTATATATATATATATATATATAGTGTATGTTATTGTGTGTGTGTGTGTTATTGTGTGTGTGTGTGTGTGTGTGTGTGTGTGTGTGTGTGTGTGTGTGTGTGTGTGTGTGTGTGTGTGTGTGTGTGTGTGTGTGTGTGTGTGTGTGTACATGTGTGTACATGTGTGTACATGTGTGTACATGTGTGTACATGTGTGTAGGGCTGTGTGTGTGTGCGTGTGTGTGGTGTTGGATGTTGTTTTATATAATGATAATATTCCATACAACTTGTTACTATAGCCACTCACTCTTCAAAGTGCATCACTTTCTCCTGTCTTGTTGCCCATAGAAACCATATGTGTAGTGAAATGCTGGAAACACTCGGTACTCAGTTTGTTGTTTTTGACTAAATGTAGCCAATTTAAGATATATTATAAACACTGCACTTGTTTTTGCACAGATTCCAAAACATGGTTAGCTACTAACAGCTAGGACAACTATTTCTTCTCCCGCAAATCCCACGTAACAGGCAATTTGAAGCCTGCTTGACAGAGCCGCTAACTTTGGCTAGCTTGCTAAGCTGCTAGCTAAGCTGCTAACCATCCCGCTAATGAAGATAGCTGCTTAGATTTTTCCGATTTGGGAATGCATCTTCTCATGAAGGCGTTCCCATTCACAGGAAGAGACGAGCGCTTCCTGCGTTGAAGGAGTTAGTAAACTTCTGGAAAAAATTGTGTTTGACCAGATACAGAATTTTAGAATGCTTATAGGGAAGGACACTCAACAAGCACAGCACTTACACAAATGACTGATGATTGGCTGAGAGAAATTGATGATACAATGATTGTGGGGGCTGTCTTGTTAGACTTCAGTGCAGCTTTTGACATTATCGATCACAGTCTTTGGAACAAAACACTCACTAAACCCTAAACCTCTACTAAATCTTGCAATAAATAATGTGGAAACTGAGCAAGTTGAGATGACTAAACTGCTTGGAGTAACCCTAGATTGTAAACTGTCATGGTCAAAACATATTGATGCAGTAGTAGCTAAGATGGGGAGAAGTCTGTCTATAATAAAGCGATGTTCTGCCTTCTTAACAACACTATCAACAAGGCAGGTCCTACAGGCCTTAGTTTTGTCGCACCTTGACTACTGTTCAGTCGTGCAGTCAGGTGCCACAAAAAAGGACTAAGGAAAATTGCAACTGGCTCAGAATGTCAATCTCTCCTGGCTGAAAATGGAGGAGAGATTGACTTCATCACTACTTTTATTTATGAGAGGTATTGACATGTTGAATGCACCGAACTGTCTGTCTGAACTACTGGCACACAGCTCGTACACCCATGCATACCCCACAAGACATGCAACAAGAAGTCTCTTCACAGTCCCCAAGTCCAGAACAGACTATGGAAGGCACACAGTACTACATTAGATTTCACACACACACACACACACACACACACACACACACACACACACACACACACACACACACACACACACACACACACACACACACACATGCAACAAGAAGTCTCTTCACAGTCCCCAAGTCCAGAACAGACTATGGAAGGCACACAGTACTACATTAGATTTCACACACACACACACACACACACACACACACACACACACACACACACACACACACACACACACACACACACACACACACACACACTATATATACACATGGTTTTAGTACTGTAGATATGTGGTAGTGGTGGAGTAGGGTCCTGAGGGCACACAGTGTGTTGTGAAATCTGTGAATGTTTTGTAATGTTTTAAAATTGTATAAACTGACTTAATTTTGCTGGACCCCAGGAAGAGTAGCTGCTGCCAAAGCAGCAACTAATGGTGATCCATAATAAATACAAATACAAATCCACATTCATTAGATGTAATGATCATAATATAGTAGCCATATCTAGGAAAACCAACGTTTCAATGCCTGGGCCTAATATAGTGTATATGGTTGAGAGCTTGAGGTAAATGGAAAGGCAAAAAAGTCTGTGTCACGATCGTCGTAAGCATACTCGGACCAACTTTCAGCGTGATCTGGGTTCCACATATTTTTATTTAAGTAAGTGAACCGCACAACAAAACAATAAACATTTAACGAAACGTGACGTTCTGTAGTGCTCACAAGCAACAACACAAAAACAAGATCCCACAAAACGGGAAATGGCTGTCTAAATATGATCCCCAATCAGAGACAACGATAAACAGCTGCCTCTGATTGGGAACCATACCAGGCCAACATAGAAATTAAACAACCCAGATTACCCACCCTAGTCACACCCTGACCTAACCAAAATAGAGAATAAAAAGGCTTTCTATGGTCAGGGGGTGACAGTACCCCCCCCCCCCCCCCCCCAAAGGTGCGGACTCCGGCCGCAAAACCTGACTCTATAGGGGAGGGTCCGGGTGGGCATCTAGCGTCGGTGGCGGCTCCGGTGCGGGTCGAAGTACCCACTCCGCTCACGGATCCGCCAGCATCGGTGGCGGCTCTGGTGCGGGACTTTGCCCCCGCCCAGACTGAGGGTCCCGCCATGGAGCCGGGTAGAACGCCGTGCCCGGAATAGGCCTCGGCGCCGAGGAAGGCTCCGGCCATGGAGCTGAGTTGGCCGCCGTGCCTGGACTGGGCACCGGCACAGAGGAAGGCTCCGGCCCTGGAGCGGGACTGGACGCTGTGCCTGGACTGGGCACCGGCGCAGAGGTAGGCTCCGGCCCTGGAGCTGGACTGGACGCCTTGCCTGGAAGCTCCGGACCGTTGACCCTCGCAGGAGGTTCTGGACCATGGACCGTCGCAGGAGGTTCCGGACTGGACCGTCACAGGAGGTTCCGGACTGTGGACCGTCGTTGGAGGTTCCGGAATGTGGACCGTCGTAGGAGGTTCCGGACTGTGGACCGTCGTAGTAGGTTCCGGACTGTGAACCGTCGTAAGAGGTTCCGGACTGTGGACCGTCGCCGGAGGTTCCGGACTGTGGACCGTCGCCGGAGGTTCCGGACTGTGGACCGTCGCAGGAGGTTCCGGACTGTGGACCGTCGTAGGAGGATCCGGACTGTGTACCGTCGCAGGGTGTTCCGGACTGTGGACCGTCGCAGGAGGTTCCGGACTGTGAACCGTCGCCGGAAGCTCTGGACTGTGAACCGTCGCCAGAAGCTCTGGACTGGGGACTGTCGCCAGAAGCTCTGGACTGGGGACCTTCGCCGGAAGCCTGGTGTGTGGAGCCGGCACAGGTGGCACCGGACTGGTGACACGCTCTTCAGGGCGAGAGCGGGGTGCAGGCACAGGACGTACCGGACTGGGGAGGCGCACTGGAGGCCTGACGCGTGGAGCCAGCACAGGTTGCACCGGACTGGTGACACGCTCTTCAGGGCGAGTGCGGGGAGCAGGCACAGGACGTACCGGACAGGGGAGGCGCACTGGAGGCCTGATGCGTGGTCCTGACAAAGGTTGCACCGGACTGGTGACACGCTCTTCAGGGCGAGTGCGGGGAGCAGGCACAGGACGTATCGGACTGGGGAGGCGCACTGGAGGCCTGATGCGTGTGGCCGGTACAGGTTGCACCAGACTGGTGACACGCTCCTCAGGGCGAGTGCGAGGAGCAGGCACAGGACGTACCCGACTGAGGAGGCGCAGTGGAGGCCAGATGCGTGACACCGGTGCAGATGACACCGGCCTGGTGTCACGCTCCTCAGCACGCCTGTGCTGCAGCACTCTCATCGCTACCACCTCTCTCCGGAATCTCTCATTGAATTCCTCCTTCGACTCCCTGACTGGCTCTGGTTCACCCCCCGGCTCTGCCGACCACCCCGTGTGCCCCTCCCCAATAAAAATTTGGGCTGTCTTTTGGGCTTTCCTTGTGACCGCGAACCCCGGCGTCGTTGCTGTCCTCCCTTCTCTCCTTGCTTCTGCTTCCACGGAAGGCTTTCATCTCCTGAAAATAATTTCCTCCCTAGTCCAGGATGTCTTCTCCTCCCGGGCACGCTGCTTGGTCCTGTTGTAGTGGGATCTTCTATCACGATCGTCGTAAGCATACTCGGACCAACGTTCAGCGTGATCTGGGTTCCACATCTTTTTTATTTAAGTAAGTGAACCGCACAACAAAACAATAAAGAATAAACTAAACGTGACGTTCTGTAGTGCTCACAGGCAACAACACAAAAACAAGATCCCACCAAACACAGTTGGGAAATGGCTGCCTAAATATGATCCCCAGTCAGAGACAACAATAAACAGCTGCCTCTGGTTGGGAACCATACCAGGCCAACATAGAAATAAAATAACCTAGATTACCCACCCTAGTCACACCCCGACCTAACCAAAATAGAGAATAAAAAGGATCTCTATGGTCAGGGCGTGACAGTCTGGCTGCACAGCTGACCATCAAACGTACTGTACATTGAGAAATCATGTGGCTAAACTAAACAAAAACAAGAAAAACTGTACTATGAAACAAAGAAAATTATATAAAGAATGATTGTAAAAAGCTTTCGGGCATCTTAAATTACTTTTTGGGCAAAAAGGCAAACTCAGCTCCATCATTCATTGAATCAGAACGTTAGTTCATCACAAAACCCACTGATATTCCAACTAATTTAATGCTTTTTTCATTGGCAAGATTAGCAAATGTAGGCGTGACATGTCAACAACAAATTCTGAACCTACACATCCATGTAAACAGTTGAAGTCGGAGGATTACATACACCTTAGCCAAATACATATAAACTCAGTTTTTCACTCATCCTGACATTTAATCTTAGCAAAGATTCCCTGTTTTAGGACAGTTAGGATCACCACTTTATTTTAAGAATGTTAAATGTCAGAATAATAGTAGCGAGAATGATTTATTTCAGCTTTTATGTATTTTATTCACATTGCCAGTGGTTCAGAAGTTTACATACACTCAATTGGTGTGTGGTAACAATGCCTTTAAATTGTTTAACTTGGGTCAAACGTTTCGGGTAGCTTTCCACTAGCTTCCCACAATAAGTTGGGTGAATTTTGGCCCATTCCTCCTGACAGAGGTGGTGTAACTGAGTCAGGTTTGTAGGCCTCCTTGCTCGCACACACTTTTTCAGTTCTTCCCACACATTTTCTATAAGATTGAGACTTTGTGATGGCCACTCCAATACCTTGACTTTGTTGTCCTTAAGCCATTCTGCAACAAATTTGAAGGTATGCTTGGGGTGATTGTCCATTTGGAAAACCCAAGCTTTAACTTCCTAACTGATGTCTTGAGATGTTGCTTCAATATATCCACATAATTTTCCTCCCTCGTGGTGCCATCTATTTTGTGAAGTGCACTAGTCCCTCCAGCAACAATGCACCCCACAACATGATGCTTCCAACCCCCGTGCTTCACGGTTGGGATCGTGTTCTTCAGCTTGCAAGCGTCCCCCTTTTTCATCCAAACATAACAATGGTCATTATGGCCAAACAGTTCTATTTTTGTTTCATCAGACCAGAGGACATTTCTCCAAAAAGTACGATCTTGGTCCCCATGTGCAGTGGCAAACCGTAGTCTGTCTTTTTTATGGCGGTTTTGGAGCAGTGGCTTCTTCCTTGCTGAGCGGCCTTTCAGGTTATGTCGATCTAGGACTCGTTTTACTGTGGATATAGATACTTTTGTTCCTGTTTCCTCCAGCATCTTCACAAGGTCCTTTGCTGTTGTTCTGGGATTGATTTGCACTTTTCTCACCAAAGTATGTTCATCTCTATGAGACAGAACGCGTCTCCTTCCTGAGCGGTTTGACGATTGCGTGGTCCCATGGTGTTTATACTTGCGTACTATTGTTTGTACAGATGAACATGGTACCTTCAGGCATTTGGAAATTGCTCCCAAGGATGAACCAGACCTGTGGAGGTCTACATTTTTTTTTCTGAGGTCTTGGCTGATTTCTTTTGAATTCCCCATGATGTCAAGCAAAGAGGCACTGAGTTTGAAGATAAGCCTTGAAATACATCCACAGGTACACCTCCAATTGACTCAAATGATGTCAATTAGCCTATCAGAAGCTTCTAAAGCCGTGATATCATTTTCTGGAATTTTCCAAGCTGTTTAAAGGCACAGTCAACTTACTGTATGTAAACTTCTGACCCACTGGAATTGTGATACAGTGAATTATAAGTGAAATAATCTGTCTATAAACAATTGTTGGAAAAATTACTTGTGTCATGCACAAAGTAGATGTCCTAACCGACTTGCCAAAACTCTAGTTTGTTAACAAGAAATTTGTGGAGTGGTTCGAAAACTTGTTTTAATGACTCCAACCTAAGTGTATGTAAACTTCCGACTTCAACTGTAACTGAGTAAATTATGAAAGACAAGCATTGTAATTTTGAATTTTGTTAGTGTGGAAGAGGTGAAAAAATTATTGTTGTCTATCAACAATGACAAGCCATCTGGGTCTGACAACTTGGATTGAAAATTACTGAGGATGATAGCGGACGATATTTCCACTCCTATTTGCCATCTCTTCAATCTAAGCCTACAGGAAAGTGTGTTCCTTCAGGCCTGGAGGGAAGAAAAAGTCATTCCACTACTCAAGAATAACAAAGCACCCTTTACTTGCTCAAACACCTGACCAATCAGCCTGCTACTTAGTAAACTTTTGGAAAAAATGGTGTGACAGTCAACAAATGTTCAACTGACTTTTAGCGCGCTTATAGGGAAGGCCACTCAACATGTCAAGAACTTACACAAATTACTGATGATTGGCTGAAAGAAATTGATAATAAGAAGATTGTTGGAGCTGTTTTGCTACACTACAGTTCAGCTTTGGACTTTATCCATCATAATCTGCTGAGGGAAAAACGAATGTGTTATGTCTTTAAATTCCCTGCTATAGCGTGGATTGAGAGTTAACTAACATAACAGAAAGGGTGATCTTTAACAATACCGAAATAACAAGGTTCTAAAGACTGTTGACATCTAGTGGAAGCCTTAGGAAGTCCAATATAACCAAATTTCCACTCTATCTTGGATAGGCAAATAGCTGAAAAACTACAAACCTCAGATTTCCCACTTCCTGGTTGGATTTTTTCTGAGGTTTTTGCCTGCCATATGAGTTCTCTTATACTCACAGACATCATTCAAACAGTTTTAGAAACTTCAGAGTGTTTTCTATCCAAATATACTAATAATATGCATATATTAGCAACTGGACCTGAGCAGCAAGCAGTTTACTCTGGGCACCTTATTCATCCAAGCTACTCAATACTGCCCCCAGCCATAAGAAGTTAATTATCTCGGCATCAACTTATTTTTGTTCAATAGTATTTCATCCCTTGATCAAAAAGCACCTCATGGATTAACTACATACCAAAAAATAGGCCAAAGAATAAACTCTGGAGTCATGACCATTGACTCACGGTAATCTCCTATTATGCACTCTGGGCATGCGTTGGTAGTACCCAACTCGCTAACGACCTTCAGGTTGCTAATGGCCTACTCCGTGTTCTATTGTCCCTCTAACAACTCTTGACATCAATGCCAATGATTCAAAATTCACATCAAATACAATATTACGCTTTTAAAACTCACCTGTAAAACTCCTCTGGCTTCCAGTCGAAGCTTGCATCCACTTCAAGACCATGGTGCTTACATACAGAACAGCAAGAGGAACTGCCCCTCCCTGCCTTCAGGCTATGCTCAAACACTACACCCTAACCCGAGCACTTCGTTCTGCCACCTCAGGTCTGTTGGCCTTCCCACCCCTACGGGAGAGCAGCTCCCGCTCAGCCCAGTCCAAGCTCTTCTCTGTCCTGTCACCCCAATGGTGGAACCAGCTTCCCCCTGAAACTAGGTACCCCAATGGTGGAACCAGCTTCCCCCTGAAACTAGGACAGAAACCCTACCTCTTCAAACAATATCTTAAATAAACCTCTTCCTCACCTCAACCAGCCCAAAAATGTACTTTCTATGCCTGTGATATGTGGTTGTCTGCACCTATTTAAGATGAACGCACTAACTGTAAGTCGCTCTGGATAAGAGTGTCTGCTAAATGACTAAAATGTAAATGTAAAATAAAACTTGCCTACCCAGCAAGATTTAAACTGTGGGAAAGCGGGCACCATTCGCTATTTGAGTATATTCGGATTACATGTCTTTTCCCCCCTGCCCTTGTTCCTACACATTTGATAATGTGCTATTCTAGATCGGAACAAATTGTACATGTTAGTAAAGGCAAGTTTAAATGGAGAATAGTCTGATAGGTGAAAATATGATGTGACTTTTTAAAATAGTCAATAGCCTGTAGTCACATCATGCAGCCCATATATGTTTCGATTTCTAAGACATTCTAAGGTTTGTATTGTTAAAAATGAAATTAGCCAAACTCTGTAACTGTAACTCTAATTCTAGCGTACAGGACCTGTTTCAAATGGTCACTTTTACGTTCAACATAGCCACTTCATATGCGCACTCGCTCCTGCAGTCATTTTCATGACAATAACCGCCTGACAAAATGTAATGACCACCGCAGCCCTAGTTGGGCATTCCCCAGGGTAGCTGTCTAGGCCACTTACTTTTTTCAATCTTTACTAATGACCTGCCACTGAGTAAAGCCTGTGTATATATCTATGCTGATGACTCAACACTATATATGTCAGCTACCACACTCTTAACAAAGAGCTGCAGTCAGTTTTAGAATGGGTGGCAAGCTAGTCCTAAATAAGCTAGTCCTAAATATTTCAAAAACTAACAGCATTGTACTTGGGTCAAATTATTCACTAAACCTTAAACCTCAACTTAATCTTGTAATGAATAATGTGGAAATTGAGCATGTTGAGGAGACTAAACTGCTCGGTGTAACCCTAGATTGTAAACTGTCATGGTCATAACATATTGACACAATGGTAGCTAAGATGGGGAGAGGTCTGTCAGTAGTAAAGTGCTGCTCTGCTTTCTTGACACTGCTATCAACAAAACAAGTCCTACGGGCCCCAGTTTTGTCGCACCTGCGCTACTGCCCAGTCATATGGTCAAGTACCACAAAGAGGGATATAGGAAAATTACAGTTGGCCCAGAACAGAGCAGCACGTCTGGCCCTAAAATGTACACTGAGAGCTAACATTAATAACATGCATGTCAATCTCTCCTGGCTCAAAGTAGAGGAGCGATTGACTGCATCACAAATTGTCTAAATGATAGATATTGAAATGTTTAACGCACTGAGCTGTCTGTTCAAATGACTAGCACACATGTCAGACACACATGCATACTCCAGAAGACACGCCAGCAGAGGTTTCATCACAGTCCCGATGTCCAGAACAGACTCTGGGAAACGTACAGTACTGCAGTACATAGAACCATGACTACATGGAACTCTATTCTAAGCAACTCATGAGAGCAGAAAACTGATAAAAGAAACAAGATAAAACGAGACCTTATGGAACAATGCCGACTGTCAGGAGACACACACATGCACATGCACACGCACACGCATTCCACACATATGCATGGTGCTATTATAAATGTTGTATTGTAGATATGTAGTGGTGTGATAATGTTATATGCAGTGGTGTGATAATGTTATATGCAGTGGTGTGATAATGCCATATGTAGTGGTTTGATAATGCTATATGTAGTGGTTTGATAATGCTATATGTAGTGTTGTGATAATGTTATATGCAGTGGTGTGATAATGCCATATGTAGTGGTTTGATAATGATATATGTAGTGGTGTGATAATGTTATATGCAGTGGTGTGATAATGCCATATGTAGTGGTGTGATAATGCTATATGTAGTGGTTTGATAATGCTATATGTAGTGGTGTGATAATGTTATATGCAGTGGCGTGATAATGCCATATGTAGTGGTTTGATAATGCTATATGTAGTGGTGTGATAATGTTATATGCAGTGGTGTGATAATGTTATATGTAGTGGTTTGATAATGCTATATGTAGTGGTGTGGTAATGTTATATGCAGTGGTGTTATAATGCCATATGTAGTGGTTTGATAATGCTATATGTAGTGGTGTGATAATGTTATATGCAGTGGTGTGATAATGCCATATGTAGTGATGTGATAATGCTATATGTAGTGGTGTGATAATGTTATATGCAGTGGTGTGATAATGCCATATGTAGTGGTTTGATGATGCCATATGTAGTGGTGTGATAATGTTATATGCAGTGGTGTGATAATGCCATATGTAGTGGTTTGATAATGCTATATGTAGTGGTGTGATAATGTTATATGCAGTGGTGTGATAATGCCATATGTAGTGGTTTGATGATGCCATATGTAGTGGTGTGATAATGTTATATGCAGTGGTGTGATAATGCCATATGTAGTGGTTTGATAATGCTATATGTAGTGGTGTGATAATGTTATATGCAGTGGTGTGATAATGCCATATGTAGTGGTTTGATAATGCTATATGTAGTGGTGTGGTAATGTTATATGCAGTGGTTTGATAATGCCATATGCAGTGGTTTGATAATGCTATATGTAGTGGTTTGATAATGCTATATGTAGTGGTTTGATAATGCTATATGTAGTGGTTGGATAATGTTATATGTAGTGGTGTGATAATGTTAATTCTTTTTAATTTTATATTACCTTTATTTAACCAGGTAGGCCAGTTGAGAACAATATCTAATTTACAACTGCGACCTGGCCAAGATAGCGCAAAGCAGTGCGACACAAACAACACAGAGTTACACATGGGATAAACAAACACACAGTCAATAACACAATAGAAAAGTCTATACACAGTGTGTGCAAATTTAGTAAGATTATGGAGGTAAGGCAATAAATAGTCCATAGTGGCAAAATAATTACAACTTAGCAATTAAACACTGGAGTAATAAATGTGCAGAAGATGAATGTGCAAGTAGAGATACTGGGGTGCAATGGGCAAAAAAACAAATAACAGTATGGGGATGAGGCAGTTGGGTGGGCTATTTATAGATGGGCTATGTACAGGTGCAATGATCGGTAAGCTGCTCTGACAGCTGATACTTAAAGTTAGAGAGGGAGATATAAGTCTCCAGCTTCAGTGATTTTTGCAATTCGTTCCAGTCATTGGCAGCAGAGAACCGGAAGGAAAGCAGCTAAAGGAAAAGTTGGCTTTGTGGTGACCAGTGAAATATACCTGCTGGAGCGCGTGCTACGGGTGGGTGTTGCTGTGGTGACCAGTGAAATATACCTGCTGGAGCGCGTGCTACGGGTGGGTGTTGCTATGGTGACCAGTGAAATCTACCTGTTGGAGCGCTGCTACGGGTGGGTGTTGCTGTGGTGACCAGTGAAATCTACCTGCTGGAGCGCGTGCTACGGGTGGGTGTTGCTATGGTGACCAGTGAGCTGAGAAGGCGAGGCTTTACCAAGCAAAGACTTATAGATGACCTGGAGACAGTGGGTTTGGCGACGTATATGTAGTGAGGGCCAGCCAACGAGAGCATTCAGGTCGCAGTGGTGGGTAGTATTATTATTTTAATTTGCTGTTTTTGATATTGTTATACTCTTGTGAATTCTATGGTTTTTACTAGATTACTTGTAGTTTGTTTGTCTGTAATTTTTGTAATGACTTGGTGCTGCCTATCTTGGCCAGGACGCTCTTGAAAAAGAGATTTTAAATCTCAATGAGCCCTTCCTGGTTAAATAAAGGTTAAATAAAATAAAATAAATAAAAAGTATATGGGGCTTTGGTGACAAAACGGATGGCACTGTGATAGACTACATCCAATTTGCTGAGTAGAGTGTTGGAGGATATTTTGTAAATGACATCGCCAAAGTCAAGGATCGGTAGGATAGTCAGTTTTACGAGGGTATGTTTGGCAGCATGAGAGAAGGAAGCTTTGTTGCGAAATAGGAAGCCGATTCTAGATTTAATTTTGAATTGGAGATGCTTGATGTGAGTCTGGAAGACAATTTGTAGTTGTCTACATATTCTAAGTCAGAACCGTTCAAATTAGTGATGCTAGATGGGCGGGCGGGTGCGGGCAGTGATCGGTTGAAAAGCATGCATTTAGTTTTACTCGCATTTAAGAGCAATTGGAGGCCACAGAAGGAGTGTTGTATGGCATTGAAGCTTGTCTGGAGGTTAGTTAACACAGTGTCCAAAGAAGGGCCAGAAGTATACAGAATGGTGTCATCTGCGTAGAGGTGGATCAGAGAATCACCAGCAGCAAAAGCGACATCATTGATGTATATAGAGAAATGAGTCGGCCAGAGAATTGAACCCTGTGGCACCCCCATAGAGACTGCCAGAGGTCCGGACAACAGGCCCTCCGATTTGACACACTGAACTCTATCTGAGAAGTTGTTGGTGAACCAGGCGAGGCAGTCATTTGAGAAACCAAGACTGTTGAGTCTGCCGATAAGAATGCGTTGATTGACAGAGTGGAAAGCCTTGGCCAGGTCGATGAATACGGATGCACAGTATTGTCTTTTATCGATGGCGGTTATGATATCGTTTAGGACCTTGAGCATGGCTGAGGTGCACCCATGACCAGCTCGGAAACCGGATTGTATAGTGGAGAAGATACGGTGGGATTCGAAATGTTCAGTAATCTGTTTGTTAACTTGGCTTTCAAAGACTTTAGAAAGGCAGGGTAGGATAGATATAGGTCTGTAACAGTTTGGGTCTAGAGTGTCTCCCCCTTTAATGAGGGGGATGACCGCGGCCGCTTTCCAATCTTTATGGATCTCAGACGATATGAAAGAGCGGTTGAACAGGCTAGTAATAAGGGTTGCAACAATTGCGGCGGATAATTTTAGAAAGAGAGGGTCCAGATTGTCTAGCTCAGCTGATTTGTAGGGGTCCAGATTTTGCAGCTCTTTCAGAACATCAGCTATCCTGATTTGGGTGAAGGAGAAATGGGGGAGGCTTGGGCAAGTTGCTGTGGGGGTTACAGAGCTGTTGACCGGGGTAGGGGTAGCCAGGTGGAAAGCATGGCCAGCTGTAGAAAAATGCTTATGAAATTCTCGATTATCATAGATTTATCGGTGGTGACAGTGTTTCCTAGCCTCAGTGCAGTGGGCAGCTGGGAGGAGGTGCTCTTATTCTCCATAGACTTTACAGTGTCCCAGAACTTTTTGGAGTTTGTGCTACAGGATGCAAATTTCTGTTTGAAAAAGCTAGCCTTTGCGTTCCTAACTGCCTGTGTACATTGGTTCCTAACTTCCCTGAAAAGTTGCATATCGCGGGGGCTATTCGATGCTAATGCAGAACGCCACAGGATGTATTCATGCTGGTCAAGGGCAGTCAGGTCTTGATTGAACCAAGGGCTATATCTGTTCTTAGTTCTAAATTGTTTGAATGGGGCATGCTTATTTATATTTATATATGTAGTGGTGTAATAATGAATATAATAATAAATAAATACAAATACAAATATCAGCACAATTTCACAGATTAGTCCTGTGGGTAGTTCTGAAAGTGAATTACTGTTCATTTTATCTATGAAATGTTTAAATTTGATTACATAAAAACAACACTCCCTCGAGGACATGTACAATGGTATAAACCTGTCTGAAAACCCTATCAAACAAATATGATGTCATTGGTAGGTCGTCATTGTAAATAAGAATTTGTTCATAATTGACTTGCCTATTTAAATACAAAAAAAAATGAGTTAATTAACAATGTCTGATTTCTCTTTTCAGCAAACGGAGCTTTGAGCAATGTTTCCTTCACACAACACAGAACAGATGTCAGCAAAAATACTGTCAAACTTTCATTTGAACCTTTTATTTCAACAATGTACCTCATAAAGAGAGGATTATTTAACCAGTTAAAGGGGCAATCTGCAATTACTACTTCCATTTTTTCCCTTTTTAAAATGATGATGTGAGGTGTGGTTAAAACTATATACAGTATATTTTGATATCATAGATGGTCAGTACTTGCATCCATAGCTCTGTCTATGAATTTGAGAGTGGTTAAATTTCTCTAGCCCATCCCTCAGCTGTTTACCGAAACAGAGGCGGGTGTTCGCTTTGTTATTGTTTAAACTGAAAATGTACCCTTTAAATTGTAGGATGCCTGCAATAGCGATTTGTAATTTGTAATTCGAAATATTATGGTTATATTTCTCACTGCCAAGTGGCAGAGAGGTGGAAAAGACCCAGATGAGAAGCCACATGGCCATTCTAGGTGCCAGCGACAGTGGCTGTGATGAGAGGCGAAGGCAGACGCACCTCAACCAAACATGTTGCCAGCCCTGTGACCTCAAACCTGCCACTGCTCTGCTACTTACACACAGTCACGACGTATTAGCTCTGCAGCCACTTACTACTGTAGTCACTGGTTTGGAGCAGACCTTGAGCAATAAATCATATAACATGTGGATGAGTCCATCTCAAAATTGGCTTTAACTGCAAGACAATCCACATTATTTAGAGATCATTGAGACAGAAATGTCCGGGAACTTGCAGGTGTCTTCTCTGCAACTTCTCTGCAAAAAGACATAGAGGTAGGCCGAGACACATATGCAAGACACGCACAAGGTCTTGGAAATGAATGTAATATGGGTATAGGTAGAATGGAGTCTACTTTAAACCAAGCCTAAGGGACTTGGAGGAGGGGGAAGATAATGGTGAGGTTTATAGCCGGCACTTTTCAAAGGGAACACGACTGTAGCCAGAGGACAATCAGATTATTAGGATCTGTATGCAAATATGCACTTGAGTGAAGCTACGGCAGCTCCTCCTGCTCTAAAGGATGAGGTATATAGAAATTACCTCCCAATTGGCATCCTATTCCCGATATAGTGCACTACTTTTGACCAAAGCCCTAGAGTCCATAGTGCACTATATAGGGAATAGGGTGCCATTTGGGACGGGTCCAGAAGAGAGTGGTGGCTGGCTAGCTCTGAGGCATCTGTATCTCTGTAGCTCCATAGCTATATTATTATTAGATGCTTCAACCAGTCAATTGTTCACAATACTACGGTGGAGTGTGTACTACTCTGGGAAAGCTTAAGGTGTAGAAACGTGGGTACACACATATTGTATGAACATATCAAATATATAAATGATTACACACAAAAGCACTACACTCTTAGAAAAAAGGGTTCCAAAAGGGTTCTTTGGCCATAGGATAACTCTTATTGTTTCCAGATAGAACCTTTTTTGGTTCCAGGTAGAACCCTGGAACCAAAAACCAAAAAGTTTTCTAAAACCCTTTCCTAGAACCCTTTTTGGAACCCAAAAGAGTTCTACCTGGAACCAAAAAAGGTTCTACCTGGAACCAAAAAGTATTATTCAAAGGGTTATCCTTGGGGGAAAGCCAAATAACCCTTTTAGGTTCTAGATAGCATATTTTGTCTAAGAGTGTACAGTATAGACAGACACGCACAGAGAGGTGTGTTCATTCTTCTACAGACGCATACAGAGAAACGAACATGAAGAGCACATGCATTCAATACTGTGATAATATTCAAAACTCTACACATCAATACAGAACACACACACACACACTCGGGGGTACATGCGCAAAAACACACTCTCTCTCTTTCTCTATCACACATACACACAAACACACACACAAACACCCACACACACAGCTCGATGAAATGAAAGTCAGTAATTTTCCTCACCGCCCCCAGCTGAACAGTAGCTTTAACCCATTATGCAGCACAGGCTTGTAGCAAACATGTACTTGACAGAAAGACCGGCCTACAGCTGGCATCTATATCATACCCGCTTGGGTTTACACAACCTCTGCGAATCACACATCAGGATACAACATATGGCAGTGATTTGTATGGAATATTAAAATGAGTCATCTTGGCTGTGTCCCAAATGGCACCCTATTCCCTATGTAGTGCACTACTAGGGCCCATAGGGCTCTGTTCAAAGTAGTGTACAATGTATGGAATAGGGTGCCATTTGGGGCATGTACCCTATATACTGTTAAGCAGTAAATTTCCTCAAAATAAAAATTGCAAAACATGAAAAAAGTTATCAGATAAAATTAAATATAATCTCATCACCAAATAATTGATTAAAACACTATTTTGCAAAGGTCTACAGTAGCCTCAACAGCACTCTGTAGAGCAGCACCATGGTGTAGCCGGAGGACAGCTAGCTTCCATCCTCCTCTGGGTACATTGACTTCAATACAAAACCTAGGAGGCTCATGGTTCTCACCCCCTTCCATAGACTTACACAGTAATTATATTGCAGCATGAACTGACATTTTGTCCATCCAATCAAAGGATCAGAGAATTCATATAGTACTGAAAGAATCATAAGCTACATCTAACTAGCACCACGGTGTATACAATGTGGTGAGTAGTTGACTCAAAGAGAGAGATAGACAATAGTTGAACAGTTTTGAACAAATGAATTTCTTCCAAAATGAAGGAGAAGCAAGAGAGAAATAGAGAGATGAGAGAGATTGTCTTTTTTTCAGTTTCACAAGCTTAGCTAGCAATTGCAGCTAGCTAGGTTAGCCTCAAGCAGAGGGATGCCATGTTAGCTAGCTGGCTATGACTTCCTAACACAACACTGGAACTCTTCCAAGTCAAGGTAAGCTTTTGGTTTTTACTAATTTATTGCCACCTCGGGACGCTGGTGTAACTGCTTACTGTATACTGTAACGTTGCTGCATGGTTGTAGCAGGTTTACTAATGCACTAGTTCTATTAGCTATGCTGACTATGACTTTACTTTAGCTAATATGGTGACAACGATGTAGGCTGTGTGTAGTGGCTTGGCTTGAAAAGTTTTTTTTTGCCTGGTCACATACAGCTGATGTGTTGTGCATAGAAGTCCACAAGTGAAGGGAAGAGGTGAGAGGAGGAGAGCGCATAAATGCAAGGAATACAACGTGGCTGCTATGAAAGTGAACTGTGTTTACGCGTGATCAAGAGTGTGTATTCATTCCGCTGATTCTGTTGAAAAACGTTTCTTAAACGGAATTTGTCCAATATCAACTTGTTTGCAACTGCTGGACTAATGATTACACCCTATATCAGCTAGAGGACGACTGCTGGACTAATGATTACACCCTATATCAGCTAGAGGACGACTGCTGGACTAATGATTACACCCTATATCAGCTAGAGGACGACTGCTGGACTAATGATTACACCCTATACCAGCTAGAGGACGACTGCTGGACTAATGATTACACCCTATACCAGCTAGAGGACGACTGCTGGACTAATGATTACACCCTATATCAGCTAGAGGACGACTGCTGGACTAATGATTACACCCTATATCAGCTAGAGGACGACTGCTGGACTAATGATTACACCCTATATCAGCTAGAGGACGACTGCTGGACTAATGATTACACCCTATACCAGCTAGAGGACGACTGCTGGACTAATGATTACACCCTATACCAGCTAGAGGACGACTGCTGGACTAATGATTACACCCTATACCAGCTAGAGGACGACTGCTGGACTAATGATTACACCCTATATCAGCTAGAGGACGACTGCTGGACTAATGATTACACCCTATATCAGCTAGAGGACGACTGCTGGACTAATGATTACACCCTATATCAGCTAGAGGACGGCAAGAGTGTGCAAGGTGCTATTGAATGTCACTGTGTCAATGTCTGTCACCTCAAATTTTTCTCTCGACCTGTGTGCACCTACGTTGTAAACTTTTATTCATAGGCTAGGTTGTGCAACCTCATGATGGGTACAGGGAAAATTTGAGTATCATGTAGTAGCCTAAACCTATCGATGTTACATTGAATTGGGTGAATGGAATATGAATGACAGTCATCTAATATGCTGTAATAGAAATAAGGCAATGACCACCACTGCTGTAAAGAGGACATGCAAGCTGTGAACTACCTCGGATTACTGTACACAGTGTGTTCATGGCATGTGGTGAAATGTGGAGAGGATTGCAAACAAGTCAAGATTCCTATAGATACGGCATCAAGGCTGTAGGTGGTTCCGCTTGCGGAAATAGAGGTATGGAGTCTGCGTTGGAAAAATATTGGTTTCGGTTGGAGAAAAGTGGTCTGAGTAGGAAATGCTTGAATAGGATTTTCATGTCTTCAGGCATGCAGTGAGCTGTGTTAAGTAATATGTAACGATATACAGTAACACGTGTGAGAAATTGCCCTCAATCTTAAAAAGAACTAGTTATATCTATCTAGTTATATTTTGGCCTTTAAAACCCAATGTTACATATATGTAACATTGTCTTTAAATACCTGGTGTCTGTACGCCATCAATGCGTTCCACGGTTAAGCAGTAAAATGACCAAATCGCCCTCTAGTGGCCTCATGGGTGGAATTGTATTAATACTTTTCATAATTTCATAATTAATAAACATTATTTTTTAAAAGCCGCTGTCAAAAAGGTCTTGTTATATTTCGGTCTTGTGTGATGTATGTAAAGTGTAATATTTGAATGAAAACTCCAAATAGATTATATTTCTACTTTATATCTGACATGGTACAGGTGTCCTCTTTTTTTAAGCCCATAACCCTTTGTGTGAATTGTATACTTTTGTTTCAAAGTAGATTTGTTTAAGACTACCAAGAAACACCCTGTGTGACCCTGATTTAGCCCACTGCAGTAAAAGGTTAAAACCTTTAAAAGTCTAAGCCTTGGCGGGAAGGTTCTACTATATGGAATTGCTTAAAGATGGTCATAGCATGGATCATTTAGCTATTTGATTTGGGACTTTAGGACTCCTGTAGGTATAAACATATATGTTTTTTGGTTGGCACAAAACCGTACCGTTTACATTCAGGCAAGTCCCGTGACACTTGTGGGGGCCGTAGTGCAAAACACAGAACACTATCTTGTTTGTAAGAATCTCCCCTTTCCATTAGTACGTTTGGGCACTACAGACAGAAGTTGGCCCATCAGCGAGTCCCGCCTTCAAACAAGTCCCTTGAAGCTTGTGGGGTTCGTAAAGTAAAACGGTGAACATCACCTTCCCATAGAGTGGTCATAGTAGTTTGTAGGCTAAACAGTTCAGACATTTTTGTGAGGAGAGCGATTTTTGGGATGTGTGTAACGATCGTCGTAATCCTCCTCCTCGGACGAGGAGGAGAGGCGAGAAGGATCAGACCAATATGCGGAGTGATTAGTGTCCATGATTATTTAATGAATCGAAACTGAACACGAAACAAAAGAACACCATGAAACAATCGACAAACAGTCCCGTGTGGCACGAATGCAGACAGGCGATACAACCACCCACAAAACACACGTGAAACCCCGGCTGCCTTAGTATGATTCTCAATCAGGGACAAACGATCTACAGCTGCCTCTGACTGAGAATCATACCAGGCCGAACACAAAAACCCCAACATAGAAAAACACACATAGACCAACCCACCCAACTCACGCCCTGACCAACTAAATAAATACAAGAAAAAAGGAAAACAGGTCAGGAACGTGACATAACCCCCCCCTTAAGGTGCGAACTCCGGGCGCACCCGCATAAACTCTAGGGGAGGGTCTGGGTGGGCGTCTGTCCACGGTGGCGGCTCTGGCGCTGGTCGTGGTCCCCAACCCACCATAGTCAAACCCCGCTTCCGTGGTCTCCTCCCATTGGCCACCCTCCATGTCACACCCACTCTACCAAAAGGCAGCACCGGACTGAGGGGCGGATCCTGGCTGGCTGGCTCTGGCGGATCCTGGCTGGCTGGCTCTGGCGGATCCTGGCTGGCTGGCTCTGGCGGATCCTGGCTGGCTGGCTCTGGCGGATCCTGGCTGGCTGGCTCTGGTGGATCCTGGCTGGACGGCTCTGGCTGGTCCTGGCTGGACGGCTCTGGCTGGTCCTGGCTGGACGGCTCTGGCTGGTCCTGGCTGGACGGCTCTGGCTGGTCCTGGCTGGACGGCTCTGGCTGGTCCTGGCTGGACGGCTCTGGCTGGTCCTGGCTGGACGGCTCATAACAGACGGACAGCGCTGGGAAGGCAGGCAGCTCAAACAGCGCTGAGCAGGCAGGCAGTTCAGGCGCCGCTGGGCAGACGGCAGACTCTGGCCGGCTGAGACGCACTGTAGACCTGGTGCGTGGTATAGGCACTGGCTGCGCTGGAGAGGAGGAAAGCTCTGACAGCGCTGGACAGGTGGGAGCAGCTGGAGAGAGAACCCGGAGAGACAGCCTGGTGCGGGGGGCTGCCACCGGTGGACTGGTACTTGGAGGTGGCA
This sequence comes from Salvelinus namaycush, assembly GCF_016432855.1. Classification (NCBI taxonomy): domain Eukaryota; kingdom Metazoa; phylum Chordata; class Actinopteri; order Salmoniformes; family Salmonidae; genus Salvelinus; species Salvelinus namaycush. Next base: position 7,984,762 of record NC_052315.1, read on the forward strand.
CCGGGTATACCGGACCGTGAAGGAGGACACGTGCTCTTGAGCACCGAGCCTGCCCAACCTTACCAGGTTGAATGGTGCCCGTAGCCCTGCCAGTGCGGCGAGGTGGAATAGCCCGCACTGGGCTATGCTGGCGAACCGGGGACACCATTCGTAAGGCTGGTGCCATGTATGCCGGCCCGAGGAGACGCACTGGAGGCCAGATGCGTTGGGCCGGCTTCATGACATCCGGCTCGATGCCCAACTTAGCCCTACCAGTGCGGCGAGGTGGAATAGCCCGCACTGGGCTAAGCACGCGTACTGGGGACACCGTGCGCTTTACCGCATAACACGGTGTCTGACCAGTACGACGCCCTCTCACTCCACGGTAAGCACGGGGAGTTGGCTCAGGTATCCTACCCGGCTTTGCCACACTCCTCGTGTGCCCTCCCCCAAGAAATTTTTGGGTCTGACTCTCGGGCTCCCAACCGCGTCGCCGCGCTGCCTCCTCATACCAGCGCCTCTCTGCCTTCGCTGCCTCCAGCTCCGCCTTGGGACGGCGATATTCCCCTGGCTGAGCCCAGGGTCCTTTGCCGTCCAGGATCTCCTCCCAAGTCCAGGAGTCCTGGGTTTTTTCCCACTGCTGTCGCTGCCCGTTTGCACTCCGCTTGATCCTAGATTGGTGGGTGGTTCTGTAACGATCGTCGTAATCCTCCTCCTCGGACGAGGAGGAGAGGCGAGAAGGATCAGACCAATATGCGGAGTGATTAGTGTCCATGATTATTTAATGAATCGAAACTGAACACGAAACAAAAGAACACCATGAAACAATCGACAAACAGTCCCGTGTGGCACGAATGCAGACACGCGATACAACCACCCACAAAACACACGTGAAACCCCGGCTGCCTTAGTATGATTCTCAATCAGGGACAAACGATCTACAGCTGCCTCTGACTGAGAATCATACCAGGCCGAACACAAAAACCCCAACATAGAAAAACACACATAGACCAACCCACCCAACTCACGCCCTGACCAACTAAATAAATACAAGAAAAAAGGAAAACAGGTCAGGAACGTGACAATGTGTCATAGTCTGATAAACACCACTGTATCTCGGCCACCTTCCACCGCAGATGTGGAAGGCTGACTTCGGAGGATGCGGTGGATGGATATCTCTGATGGATATCTCTGATGTAAATATTTGTATTATTATGTGCATCAATAGACTCTTAAGAATTTAAAGGAAACCACTAGCTTTAAGAAGAGATCCCAATAAATAATTGTGGCACAATCTGGTGGCCGATTTTGTACTTAAACTATCGGAGATTGGTGCTGAATATCATATTCTGTTCCTCCGAATGGTCTTATACGTTGTCAAAAAGGTGAGTTTGTGGAATTCATTGCATACAACATACTCTTACGATGTCCAGAGATGACGAGTACATTTCCTAAGAAAGATATAAATTATTGGCAAAGTATAATCATTTGAAAATGTGTTACGTATATGTAATATGGGGCAGTAAGTGATGCAAACCCCACATTTGCATAGATATTTTGTATACCAAAATGTTTCATTTTTTTTTATTTTCAGGAATATTTTATTTGGGGTCTACTCCTGATTTTTAATACACTGAAGCCTGGTTCCGAGTTTCTAAGGTTTTAAACAGCTACAATATGAACAAACAACATTCTGCCATTGGTTACTCCTCCCAAGCCTCCAGCGAGCACTCCATAATATATGCCTTTACAATGATCTGTGCTACAAAAACCTCTCAGTCTCAGCTCCCTATAGGTTATCTCACTCCCAGTCCCTGTATCTATCTAATGAGTTCAAAGATTATTAGAGGGAGAAAGACACAAATTGATTTAGCCTCATTAGTTTGCCACTAGTTTGTTTTCCTAATGATCCACCCCCCCTAGTGCTAGGAACAAAGACATCTTCAGGGTCTGTAGGAGCTTTAAGTGTGATGACAGGCATCCTGCACCATGGGTGGCTGGAGGAGAGGATGAGAGAGGGACGGGAGGAGAGGAAGCGAAGAGGAGAGATTGAGGCCCCCCGACGTGTGGCGCCCCACCTGCTCCCCGCCTGTCCTCGTCGGATCGCATATGGTTGACGAGATGGAAAACGAGGAAATTAAGATATCATATTGACATCCTACTCAGCGCCTCCCAATCGCTCCCTCCCTCCAGTCTGTCTCTCTATCGCTCCATTGAGTTCCCTCATTCTCCGTCTTTTTTCCACACTTTTTTTCTCTCTCTCTCCCTCCCTCTCATCTCCCCCTCAGTCACTCACCCTCCCTCGCTCACCACACCTTACTCTCTCAATCCCTCCCCCATCTTCCTCTCTCCATCCCTCCCCCATCTTCCTCTCTCCCAGCTTCAGACATGTCTACAGGGGGAGACTAGTGTTCTTTGGCTCAGCCTCGTTTCCGGTTTGGATTTTTCTTTGCCTTTGAAGTCCTTCATCACCCTGTCCTGTGCCCTCTTGCTCTTCGCCCCTCTGCGTTGATCCCCCGCTCATCTCCTCCTTTGTCTGTGTGTTTGTGTGCATGTGTTTGTTTGTTTGCTGGCGGGAGCAAACCCATTAATATTGTAAACAATGTGCCAGGATTGCTTTGCAGAGCTCCGACACAGATTGAACAATGAGCCAGATTTCACTGGATGTATAAATGTGAAGCATCCGGTTGGCGTTTCCACTCACTTCCAAATATGGTAGTGAGAGGAAGCCCACTGGTGGTTAGTGGGAGAAGATGGAACCAGATGGATTGTGACCGACATTCTGCAAATTTTCTCAACAATTAAACATTTGATCTCAATACTGTTTTCTGTTGCCAAAACTAGATTCTGTTTTGAACAGAGTGGACTAAGTTTTGTAGACTCTACCCTTTGCAAAGGTTTTTTAAAATTGCGTTGTTTAGGAGTGCGAAGGTGAATTGAGTTATTGCACACGCATACTTCACAGAGTAGGCATTCCCTAACGGAAATAAGCATGTGTATGCTAGAACGCACCAATAGGATATCGCTAGCGCGTGCTTGGCTCTGCCCACCTCCTTGCTTGTTCTGCCCACTATGACTCATTTGTTCCCACTGGAAATGACAAGCTGTGGTTTATCTTGGTTTAGTTATAAAAAATCTTTGTCTCCGATGTCCATCTGTAGATATACAGTATATGTCTCCTTTCTCAACCGACATGTCATCTGAAATGTACTGGAAGTGACAGCTGCTGGGGGCGAGAAATGGACTTCAATGGACACGCAACCCCCCCCCCCCCCCCCCCCAAGAGAAAACTAAAAGAGAAGAAGGAGAAGAAGAAGCAACATGGCCATCTGGGAATAACGCCACAGGTATTATGTCTTATTACTAAGATGTAGTTCAGATAGGATTACTAGGGTGTGCCACTGCTGGAAACTACACTTCTATCATTCTGACCGAGTTCTCTATGGATCTACACGGGAATTGCTACACATTCCAGTGACTGTTGAGTGTGTTTTTCTCTAACGTAGTTCAAGAGTTGTTGCTCAAAGCCCCGTCATCATACGGGGCTTTGTGTGTTCTATAAAACTGTGTTCCTTGAATCCTAAGTCTTTCTGTCTTCTCCACGACTGGTGAAGACAAGTTGAAGAACGACTGTGAGTGGAACTGAAATCTCAACCGCTAGTGAATTCATCTAGACAAAAACTTCGATCCACAGTCTACAGCTGAAACTCCACCCACTGTGCATAGTCTACAGCTGAAACTCCACCCACTGTGCATAGTCTACAGCTGAAACTCCACCCACAGCGCATGGTCTACAGCTGAAACTCCACCCACAGTGCATGGTCTACAGCTGAAACTCCACCCACAGTGCATGGTCTACAGCTGAAACTCCACCCAAAGTGCATGGTCTACAGCTGAAACTCCACCCACAGTGCATAGTCTACAGCTGAAACTACACCCACAGTGCATAGTCTACAGCTGAAACTCCACCCACAGTGCATGGTCTACATCTGAAACTCCACCCACAGTGCATAGTCTACATCTGAAACTCCACCCACAGTGCATGGTCTACAGCTGAAACTCCACCCACAGTGCATGGTCTACAGCTGAAACTCCACCCACAGTGCATGGTCTACAGCTGAAACTCCACCCACAGTGCATGGTCTACAGCTGAAACTCCACCCACAGTACATGGTCTACAGCTGAAACTCCACCCACAGTGCATGGTCTACAGCTAAAACTCCACCCACAGTGCATGGTCTACATCTGAAACTCCACCCACAGCGCATAGTCTACATCTGAAACTACACCCACAGTACATGGTCTACAGCTGAAACTCCACCCACAGTGCATGGTCTACAGCTGAAACTCCACCCACAGTGCATGGTCTACAGCTGAAACTCCACCCACAGTGCATGGTCTACAGCTGAAACTCCACTATCGGTGATGAAGTGTTAATAAAAAAAAATATTTGATTTATTCTTTGTTTAACTAGGTAAGTCAGTTAAGAACAAATTCTTATTTACAATGACGACCTAGGAACAGTGGGTTAACTGCCGTGTCCCGATCTAGCAACCTTTCGGTTACTGGTCCAACGCTCTAACCACTAGGCTACCTGCAGGATGAAGGATGAGTTAGTACCCTTGCTGTTTGTACACATGATACAGTGAGGGCCCATCTTTACTTCCTGTCTTCATTCTTGATTGAGTTTGAGATAATGGCCACGACACAGAAACTGTGGAAAAGAGTCTTTCCAGAAGATAGAAGATACAATGTACAGAACAGAAACATTACCCTGTTTGTTCTTCAGCAGCACCATTTGACAAAATAATACAAAATAGTGCCACGGCTTCTGGGGGCCCCGTTCTGAAATAAATCGTCATGCAGTGGGAGCTCTGATGAGCTTTGACTCCTGGAAGACTGCAGAGATAGAGGAGGGGAAGGATGGAGAAGAGGGGTGGGAGGGTGAGTGGGGTGTAGGGAAGTGAATGCAAGTGGCTTGGAAAGGAATCAGTTAATCTTCTCTTCCTGGAGGTGCTCAACAATGGGTAAAGAAAACATTAGCCAGTGATACATCTTTAATGGTACTTTATGGGGCTTGTCTGATGAAACAATGGAGCCTTTCACAATGAGCCAGATTAATATACCAAACTGGGGGAGTATGGGATGGGAGGGGAGGGGAGAGGATAGGGAGATGGAGTGAGAGAGAGGTGGAGGAGGGGTTATAGGGAGATGGAGTGAGAGAGAGGAGGAGGAGGGGTTACAGGGAGATGGAGTGAGAGAGAGGAGGAGGAGGAGGGGTTACAGGGAGATGGAGTGAGAGAGAGGAGGGGTTACAGGGAGATGGAGTGAGAGAGAGGAGGGGTTATAGGGAGATGGAGTGAGAGAGAGGAGGAGGAGGAGGGGTTACAGGGAGATGGAGTGAGAGAGAGGAGGAGGAGGGGTTACAGGGAGATGGAGTGAGAGAGAGGAGGAGGAGGGGTTACAGGGAGATGGAGTGAGAGAGAGGAGGAGGAGGGGTTATAGGGAGATGAAGTGAGAGAGAGGAGGAGGAGGGGTTATAGGGAGATGGAGTGAGAGAGAGGAGGAGGAGGGGTTATAGGGAGATGGAGTGAGAGAGAGGAGGAGGAGGGGGGGGTTACAGGGAGATGGAGTGAGAGAGAGGAGGAGGAGGGGTTACAGGGAGATGGAGTGAGAGAGAGGAGGAGGAGGAGGGGTTACAGGGAGATGGAGTGAGAGAGAGGAGGAGGAGGAGGAGGGGTTACAGGGAGATGGAGTGAGAGAGAGGAGGGGTTACAGGGAGATGGAGTGAGAGAGAGGAGGAGGAGGAGGGGTTACAGGGAGATGGAGTGAGAGAGAGGAGGAGGAGGGGTTATATGGAGATGGAGTGAGAGAGAGGAGGAGGAGGAGGGGTTACAGGGAGATGGAGTGAGAGAGAGGAGGAGGAGGAGGGGTTATAGGGAGATGGAGTGAGAGAGAGGAGGAGGAGGGGTTATAGGGAGATGGAGAGAGAGAGAGGAGGAGGAGGAGGGGTTACAGGGAGATGGAGTGAGAGAGAGGAGGAGGAGGGGTTACAGGGAGATGGCGTGAGAGAGAGGAGGAGGAGGGGTTACAGGGAGATGGAGTGAGAGAGAGGAGGAGGAGGGGTTACAGGGAGATGGAGTGAGAGAGAGGAGGAGGAGGGGTTATAGGGAGATGGAGTGAGAGAGAGGAGGAGGAGGGGTTACAGGGAGATGGAGTGAGAGAGAGGAGGAGGAGGAGGGGTTACAGGGAGATGGAGTGAGAGAGAGGAGGAGGAGGAGGAGGGGTTACAGGGAGATGGAGTGAGAGAGAGGAGGGGTTACAGGGAGATGGAGTGAGAGAGAGGAGGAGGAGGGGTTATAGGGAGATGGAGTGAGAGAGAGGAGGAGGAGGAGGTGTTACAGGGAGATGGAGTGAGAGAGAGGAGGAGGAGGAGGGGTTATAGGGAGATGGAGTGAGAGAGAGGAGGAGGAGGAGGCGTTACAGGGAGATGGAGTGAGAGAGAGGAGGAGGAGGGGTTACAGGGAGATGGAGTGAGAGAGAGGAGGAGGAGGAGGGGTTATAGGGAGATGGAGTGAGAGAGAGGAGGTGGAGGAGGAGGGGTTACAGGGAGATGGAGTGAGAGAGAGGAGGAGGAGGAGGGGTTACAGGGAGATGGAGTGAGAGAGAGGAGGAGGAGGAGGAGGGGTTACAGGGAGATGGAGTGAGAGAGAGGAGGAGGAGGGTTTACAGGGAGATGGCGTGAGAGAGAGGAGGAGGAGGGGTTACAGGGAGATGGAGTGAGAGAGAGGAGGAGGAGGGGTTACAGGGAGATGGAGTGAGAGAGAGGAGGAGGAGGAGGGGTTATAGGGAGATGGAGGAGGGGGGGTTACAGGGAGATGGAGTGAGAGAGAGAGAGGAGGAGGAGGGGTTATAGGGAGATGGAGTGAGAGAGAGGAGGAGGAGGGGTTACAGGGAGATGGAGTGAGAGAGAGGAGGAGGAGGAGGGGTTATAGGGAGATGGAGAGAGAGGAGGAGGAGGGGGGGTTACAGGGAGATGGAGTGAGAGAGAGGAGGAGGAGGAGGGGTTATAGGGAGATGGAGTGAGAGAGAGGAGGAGGAGGGGGGGTTACAGGGAGATGGAGTGAAAGAGAGGAGGAGGAGGAGGGGTTATAGGGAGATGGAGAGAGAGGAGGAGGAGGGGGGTTACAGGGAGATGGAGTGAGAGAGAGAGAGGAGGAGGAGGGGTTATAGGGAGATGGAGTGAGAGAGAGGAGGAGGAGGAGGGGTTACAGGGAGATGGAGTGAGAGAGAGGAGGAGGAGGGGTTACAGGGAGATGGAGTGAGAGAGAGGAGGGGTTACAGGGAGATGGAGTGAGAGAGAGGAGGAGGAGGGGTTATAGGGAGATGGAGAGAGAGAGAGGAGGAGGAGGAGGGGTTACAGGGAGATGGAGTGAGAGAGAGGAGGAGGAGGAGGGGTTATAGGGAGATGGAGAGAGAGGAGGAGGAGGAGGGGTTACAGGGAGATGGAGTGAGAGAGAGGAGGAGGAGGGGTTACAGGGAGATGGAGTGAGAGAGAGGAGGAGGAGGAGGAGGGGTTACAGGGAGATGGAGTGAGAGAGAGGAGGAGGAGGGGTTACAGGGAGATGGAGTGAGAGAGAGGAGGAGGAGGGGTTACAGGGAGATGGAGTGAGAGAGAGGAGGAGGAGGAGGGGTTATAGGGAGATGGAGAGAGAGGAGGAGGAGGGGGGGTTACAGGGAGATGGAGTGAGAGAGAGAGAGGAGGAGGAGGGGTTATAGGGAGATGGAGTGAGAGAGAGGAGGAGGAGGAGGGGTTACAGGGAGATGGAGTGAGAGAGAGGAGGAGGAGGAGGGGTTACAGGGAGATGGAGTGAGAGAGAGGAGGGGTTACAGGGAGATGGAGTGAGAGAGAGGAGGAGGAGGGGTTATAGGGAGATGGAGAGAGAGAGAGGAGGAGGAGGAGGGGTTACAGGGAGATGGAGTGAGAGAGAGGAGGAGGAGGAGGGGTTACAGGGAGATGGAGTGAGAGAGAGGAGGAGGAGGAGGGGTTACAGGGAGATGGAGTGAGAGAGAGGAGGAGGAGGAGGGGTTACAGGGAGATGGAGTGAGAGAGAGGAGGGGTTACAGGGAGATGGAGTGAGAGAGAGGAGGAGGAGGGGTTACAGGGAGATGGAGTGAGAGAGAGGAGGAGGAGGGGTTACAGGGAGATGGAGAGAGAGAGAGGAGGAGGAGGGGTTACAGGGAGATGGAGTGAGAGAGAGGAGGAGAAGAGACACCAGTGTGGGAGGTTAACTTGATGAAAACAGTGTTTGAGTAACATGAAGGATTGTTAAGTGGACATCTGTAAAGTAGTACCACAGCCAGATTGCCTGGTTGGTTCTAACCCACCAGTAAAGTTGTTCTGTGAGCAGAAAGGAACAGATGATTGTAGTGAAGGAGCAGTATAAATAGTATAGTACACTCAACAACATGTATTATGAATGCATGAACAAATGGTCTTGTAATGTCACAGCTTCTGTTGAGGTAGCGCACAGCTGATGCATACTCGACAAATTGACAAATCCAGCAGACATCCCCCACCCCCCTTCTTTCCGTCATCTTGTTGTACCTTCAGCCTTCATAGCTATCTCCTATTGCTGCTGAACAAGACACATTAGGAAAGGGATGGAAGAATCCACTCTAAAGGGTTGGAGGGGGGAGAGCAGAGAAGTGACTGGTAGTTGTTGAGGCAGCTCTCCCTCCTCCTCTGCCTGTGTTCTTGGTAGAGTCCGTGTTCTGGGCAAGGCCCCTCCTTATGCACGTACTATACCAGTCACTTTTACTGTTATGTAAATGAAGCAGAAGCTCATCTACAGTAAAAATATGGTGAGCCAGAGGGAGATGGAGGGATGGTGGCGGGGGGTAGAGGAATGGCAGCAGGGGGGACGGGTTGTTCTTCAGCTGGTCTGACTCCCAGGATGGGGGGAATCAATGTCATCGAGTGAGCTCTGAGGAAGAGAGGGTGAGGGGGAGAGGAGGACAGTGAGCTCTGAGGAAGAGAGGGTGAGGGGGAGAGGAGGACAGTGAGCTCTGAGGAAGAGAGGGTGAGGGGGAGAGGAGGACAGTGAGCTCTGAGGAAGAGAGGGTGAGGGGGAGAGGAGGACAGTGAGCAAGAGGGGGGTCATCATTAACAAACAGAACAAGGGGGCTGCCGGGGCCTTTGATTAATCCAGCCGTGCTCAATAGTGGCCCAATGGAGTCTCTCCAAGGGGATGACAGTGAGTTGTGTCCGGAGGCAACGTTAGGGAGCCAGGGAAGATAAGCCTATCACTGGGTTTAAATCTTCCAGTAAAGCTGAAATTAGGCTTATTCTTCCTCTGGTCCCTCCACCAAAAAGGCAGATTGGGTAGGAAGGCAAATTGCCAGGGACAGGATAAGTCTGAAGCTGGATATCAGGACAGGAAAATAAAGTGGATATGACTTTTTCAAATGGGCAATATTTTTCAGGAAATGTCTTATTTACATAGTCTATGGGGTGCTCTCCAAGGTCATTTTTTTTACTAGGATTCAGAAACAAATCCCCATGCCATACCCTCTGGGTGAACTGCTTTTCTTCCTGGCTGTAGTAACCAGTGGACTGGCGTCTGTACACTACAGTACAGTCGCATTTTGAGCGAAGCTCCTTTTTCTTTTTCAACAACAGACTCTGCGCCCTAGTCTCAATATGTACTTTCGGACTCTGTGTTTATTATAAACATCAATCTGGGTTGTTTTACTATAGTTAGTTTGATTATAATGACTTGTCGGTGACAAGACAAAAAGAAAAGCTGCCATGGAACATATGCCACGGATTTGGCATGGAGGAAGAAAAATTAAGAAAAATACTTTCACTGCTACCCTCTCTCTGCCTAGTCACGCATGTGTTTTTCCTCCAGTCACCTGGAACTGTAAGTGATGCCACAGCCAGAGCCCCCCCCCCTCCAGCAGTGTGAGCTACGGTCAGAGAACCGTGGGGAAGGAAGAAAGAAACTGAGCATCGCCGGATCAAGCCCTGCTCGTTCACTCCTCATCCCCTCCATCCTTCCCTCCTCCTTCCCTCCTTCCTCCCTCCCTCCCTCCCTCCCTCCCTCCCTCCCTCCCTCCCTCCCTTCCTTCCTCTCCCCAATCACACATGACTCCTCCACAGCATGAGCCTCACAGAACTTGGCCATCTGTTGCAAGAGAACTAAGAGAAAGAAAGAGATGGAGAAAGAGAACATGTGAGAAAGAGAGAGATGGAGAAAGAGGCAGAGGGTCAAAGAGAGTCAGTGAAGGTGCGATATCAGGAGAGTGACGTGATATCTGATGTCAAGAGAGTGAGATGTGATATCTGATATCAAGAGAGTGAGATGTGATATCTGATATCAAGAGAGTGAGATGTGATATCTGATGTCAAGAGAGTGAGATGTGATATCGCATATCAAGGGAGTGAGATGTGATATCTGATGTCAAGAGAGTGCGATGCGATATCTGATATCAAGAGAGTGAGATGTGATATCTGATATCAAGAGAGTGAGATGTGATATCTGATATCAAGAGAGTGAGATGTGATATCTGATATCAAGAGAGTGAGATGTGATATCTGATATCAAGAGAGTGTGATGTGATATCTGATATCAAGAGAGTGTGGTGAGATATCTGTTATCAAGAGATTGAGATGTGATATCTGATATCAAGAGAGTGATATGTGATGGCAAGAGAGTGAGATGTGATATCTAATGTCAAGAGAGTGAGATGTGATGGCAAGAGAGTGAGATGTGATATCTGATATCAAGAGAGTGATATGTGATGTCTGATGTCAAGAGAGTGAGATGTGATATCTGATGTCAAGAGAGTGAGATGTGATATCTGATATCAAGAGAGCGAGATGTGATATCTGATATCAAGAGAGTGATATGTGATATCTGATATCAAGAGAGTGATATGTGATATCTGATATCAAGAGAGTGTGATGTGATATCTGATATCAAGAGAGTGAGATGTGATATCTGATATCAAGAGACTGAGATGTGATATCTGATATCAAGATAGTGATATGTGATGGCAAGAGAGTGAGATGTGATATCTAATGTCAAGAGAGTGAGATGTGATGGCAAGAGAGTGAGATGTGATATCTGATATCAAGAGAGTGATATGTGATGTCTGATGTCAAGAGAGTGAGATGTGATATCTGATGTCAAGAGAGTGATATGCGATGGCAAGAGAGTGAGATGTGATATCTGATATCAAGAGAGTGATATGCGATGGCAAGAGAGTGAGATGTGATATCTAATGTCAAGAGAGTGAGATGTGATATCTGATGTCAAGAGAGTGATATGTGATGGCAAGAGAGTGAGATGTGATATCTGATATCAAGAGAGTGAGATGTGATATCTGATGTCAAGGGAATGATACGTTATGTCTGATGCCAAGAGAGTGATAACAACATCTGCAGTGACCCACAAATTGGCGCTATTGCAAACAGCAGGGAGAGACCGGGGCACCCCCCCCCCCCCCCCCCCCCCCCCCCCCCCCCCCCCCCCCACCCCCCCCCCCCCCCCCCCCCCCCCCCCCCCCCCCCCCCCCCCCCCCCCCCCCCCCCCCCCCCCCCCCCCCCCCCCCCCCCCCCCCCCCACCCCCCCCCCCCCCCCCCCCCCCCCCCCCCCCCCCCCCCCCCCCGTTGAAAATAAATACCCAGCACCCCCAGTCCCAAACATTCTCCCACGGCTATGGGTACAGAGAGAGAGAGAGAGCGAGAGAGAGAGAGAGAGAGAGAGAGAGAGAGAGAGATGTGTGGGCTCAATCTCCTCTCCCTGTTCCCAGAGGCCATGAGAACTGGCGTCATGCTGCTAGCACTCAGCCTCTCCTCTGAGGGAGCCTTCCAACAGAGAAGGGGGGAGGGAGGGACAAAGAGGGATATGGATAGACAGGGAGAAACAGGAGGGAGGGAGAGAATAAAATATAGATGGAGATACAGAGGTGGTGAGTGAGAGAGAGAGAAAGAGAGCATGAAGGAGGGAGGGAGAGAGAGAGAGAGAGAGAGAGGCAGAGAGAGAGAGAGAGAGAGAGAGGAAGAGAGGGAGAGAGAGAGGGAGAGAGAGATGAGAGAGAGAGAGAGAGATGAGAGAGAGAGAGAGAGAGAGAGAGAGAGAGAGAGAGAGAGAGAGAGAGAGAGAGAGAGGGGAGGAGAAAGACAACCCATATTTATGTTTATTTATTTTTTACTTTTTGCACATTTTGCACAAGTATTTGCACATCATTACAACAATGTATATAGACATAATATGACATTTGAATTGTCTTTGTTCTTTTGTAACATGTGTGAGTGTTATATTTACTGTTCACCATTTATTGTTTATTTTTATTGTTTAATTTCCATGTAAACATATGTTTCCCATGTCAATAAAGCCCCTTGAATTGAATTGAGAAAGTCAGAGAGAGAGAGAGACCAAATGAGGGAGAGAGAGAGAGAGAGAGACGGGCCTAAACATCAGCACCACAGGTAACTTCCACAAAGCTGTGAATGATCTGAGAGACAAGATAAGAAGGGCCTTCTACGCCATCAAAAGGATCTGGCTAAAAGTACTTGAATCAGTTATAGAACCCGTTGCCCTTTATGGTTGTGAGGTCTGGGGTCCGCTCACCAACCAAGAATTCACAAAATGGGACAAATATCAAATTGAGATTCCGCATGCAAAACTCTGCAAAAATATCCTCTGTTTACAACGTAAAACACCAAATAATGGATGCAGATCAGAATTAGGACGATACCCGCTAATGATCAAAATCCAGAAAAGAGCCGCTTCAATTGAATTGAGAGAGAGCGAGAGAGGGGCCGAGTGAGTGAATGAGAGAGTGAGAAAGATAGCGAGGGAGAGTGTGAGTGAGTGAGAGAGAGAGCGAGAGAGAGTGAGAGTGTGTGAGTGTGTGAGTGTGTGAGTAAGTGAGTGAGTGAGATTTCCGATTTGGTCCTGCCGTACATACCTATACGTACGCTACGGTCACAAGACGCAGGCCTCCTAATTGTCCCTAGAATTTCTAAGCAAACAGCTGGAGGCAGGGCTTTCTCCTATAGATCTCCATTTTTATGGAACGGTCTGCCTACCCATGTGAGAGACGCAGACTCGGTCTCAACCTTTAAGTCTTTACTGAAGACTTATCTCTTCAGTAGGTCATATGATTGAGTGTAGTCTGGCCCAGGAGTGTGAAGGTGAACGGAAAGGCTCTGGAGCAACGAACCGCCCTTGCTGTCTCTGCCTGGCCGGTTCCCCTCTCTCCACTGGGATTCTCTGCCTCTAACCCTATTACAGGGGCTGAGTCACTGGCTTACTGGTGCTCTTTCATGCCGTCCCTAGGAGGGGTGCGTCACTTGAGTGGGTTGAGTTACTGACGTGATCTTCCTGTCTGGGTTGGCGCCCCTCCTTGGTTTGTGCTGTGGTGGAGATCTTTGTGGGCTATACTCGGCCTTGTCTCAGGATTGTAAGTTGGTGGTTGAAGATATCCCTCTAGTGGTGCGGGGGCTGTGCTTTGGCAAAGTGGGTGGGGTTATATCCTTCCTGTTTGGCCCTGTCCGGGGGTATCTTCGGATGGGGCCACAGTGTCTCCTGACCGCTCCTGTCTCAGCCTCCAGTATTTATGCTGCAGTAGTTTATGTGTCGGGGGGCTAGGGTCAGTTGGTTATACCTGGAGTACTTCTCCTGTCTTATCCAGTGTCCTGTGTGAATTTAAGTATGCTCTCTCTAATTCTCTCGTTCTCTCTTTCTTTCTCTCTCTCTGAGAACCTGAGCCCTAGGACCATACGTCACGGCAAACCAGGCATGATGACTCCTTGCTGTCCCCAGTCCACCTGGCCTTGCTGCTGTTTCAGTTTCAACTGCTCTGCCTGCGGTTATGGAACCCCTACCTGTCCCAGACCTGCTGCTTTCAACTCTTAATGATCGGCTATGAAAAGCCAACTGACTTTTATTCCTGATTATTATTTGACCATGCTTGTCATTTATGAACATTTTGAAAATCTTGGCTCTCTCTAATTCTCTCCTTCTCTCTTTCTTTCTCTCTCTCGGAGGACCTGAGCCCTAGGACCATACGTCAGGACTACCGGGCATGATGACTCCTTGCTGTCCCCAGTCCGCCTGGCCTTGATGCTATTCCAGTTTCAACTGTTCTGCCTGCGGTTACGGAACCTCTACCTGTCCCAGACCTGCTGTTTTCAACTCTTAATGATCGGCTATGAAAAGCCAACTGACATTTATTCCTGATTATTATTTGACCATGCTTGTCATTTATGAACATTTTGAAAATCTTGGCTCTCTCTAATTTTCTCCTTCTCTCTTTCTTTCTTTCTCTCTCTCGGAGGACCTGAGCCCTAGGACCATACGTCAGGACTACCGGGCATGATGACTCCTTGCTGTCCCCAGTCCGCCTGGCCTTGCTGCTATTCCAGTTTCAACTGTTCTGCCTGCGGTTATGGAACCGCCACCTGTCCCAGACCTGCTGTTTTCAACTCTTAATGATCGGCTATGAAAAGCCAACTGAAAATTATTCATGATTATTATTTGACCATGCTTGTCACTTATGAACATTTTGAACATCTTGGCATAGTTCTGTTATAATCTCCACCCGGCACAGCCAGAAGAGGACTGGCCACCCCTCATAGCCTGGTTCCTCTCTAGGTTTCTTCCTAGGTTTTGGCCTTTCTAGGGAGTTTTTCCTAGCCACCGTGCTTCTACACCTGCATTGCTTGCTGTTTGGGGTTTTAGGCTGGGTTTCTGTACAGCACTTTGAGATATTAGCTGATGTACGAAGGGCTATATAAAAAATAAACTTGATTGAGTGAGTGAGTGAGTGAGTGAGTGAGTGAGTGAGTGAGTGAGTGAGTGAGTGAGTGAGTGAGTGAGTGAGTGAGTGAGTGAGTGAGTGAGTGAGTGAGTGAGTGAGTGAGTGAGTGAGTGAGTGAGTGAGTGAGTGAGAGAGTGAGAGAAAGGTTAAGAATGCGAAAGGAGAGATGAGGCAGTTGAGGTCAATGTCCTCAACCAAGAGCTGCCCGCTATTTTACTGAAGTGGATTCAAGCTGTAACCCATGACAACTGCTAATCACCGCCTGGCAGCCCATTTCACTGGGTAACATGTTTCTGAAAATAGATGTAATGTTGCTTCTGTAAGAGAAGAGCAAGCAAACGAAAGGAAATGGAAAATGCAAGTTCAGGTCGTCTGTTCTGTATGAAAACGTTCTGTCCCTTTGCTGAACAGGAGCCAGGATGTTTTGAGGGAGGGGTGGTCACAACCGGGAGATGATGTTTCCTGACTGACACTGAACGGGGACTTGGAGACCTGTCAGATCAGCAGTGTTACTGTTACTGCATGTAGCGTGCTATGCTGTGCTGTGGTGTGCTGTGCTGCACACAAACTTGACTCTGGGGATTCGCCCTTTTTCAAGGAGACTGTTTGCCTGTGTGAGTTTGTGTTTGTCTCCCTTTTTTGACATCTCTCTCTCTCTTTATGAGTGTAAGTGAATTTGCCCATGCTTCCATTTCGACCAGCTTCCAGCGGGTTCATCTGTACGTCTTAATGTTTCTCTGGCGTTGATATTAGTCATCCGCCAGTAAATGAGACCACCAGGGTCCAGATAGTGGGTCCAGGGTCCAGGGTCCAGGGTCCAGGGTCCAGATAGTGGGTCCAGGGTCCAGGGTCCAGATAGTGGGTCCAGGGTCCAGATAGTGGGTCCAGGGTCCAGATAGTGGGTCCAGGGTCCAGGGTCCAGGGTCCAGATAGTGGGTCCAGGGTCCAGGGTCCAGATAGTGGGTCCAGGGTCCAGGGTCCAGGGTCCAGGGTCCAGATAGTGACAACAGGTAGTTCAATGAGACCACCAGGGTCCAGATAGTGACAACAGGCAGTTCAATGAGACCACCAGGGTCCAGATAGTGACAACAGGCAGTTCAATGAGACCACCAGGGTCCAGATAGTGACAACAGGCAGTTCAATGAGACCACCAGGGTCCAGATAGTGACAACAGGCAGTTCAATGAGACCACCAGGGTCCAGATAGTGACAACAGGCAGTTCAATGAGACCACCAGGGTCCAGATAGTGACAACAGGCAGTTCAATGAGACCACCAGGGTCCAGATAGTGACAACAGGCAGTTCAATGAGACCACCAGGGTCCAGATAGTGACAACAGGCAGTTCAATGAGACCACCAGGGTCCAGATAGTGACAACAGGCAGTTCAATGAGACCACCAGGGTCCAGATAGTGACAACAGGAAGTTCAACGAGACCACCAGGGTCCAGATAGTGACAACAGGCAGTTCAATGAGACCACCAGGGTCCAGATAGTGACAACAGGCAGTTCAATGAGACCACCAGGGTCCAGATAGTGACAACAGGCAGTTCAATGAGACCACCAGGGTCCAGATAGTGACAACAGGAAGTTCAACGAGACCACCAGGGTCCAGATAGTGACAACAGGCAGTTCAATGAGGGCAGCAGACACCGTGCAATATTAAGAACCTCAATAGGAGGTTGCAATGGAAGAACTCCACAGTAGTCTAAGTGTTGGCTTAAATACACACACACACACATGCGCACGCACGCACACACACACACACACACACACACACACACACACACACACATACATACATACAGTGGGGCAAAAAAGTATTTAGTCAGCCACCAATTATGCAAGTTCTCCCACTTAAAAAGATGAGAGGCCTGTAATTTTCATCATAGGTACACTTTAACTATGACAGACAAAATGAGAAAAAAAAAATCCAGAAAATCACATTGTAGGATTTTTTATGAATTTATTTGCAAATTATGGTGGAAAATAAGTATTTGGTCAATAACAAAAGTTTATCTCAATACTTTGTTATATACCCTTTGTTGGCAATGACAGAGGTCAAACGTTTTCTGTAAGTCTTCACAAGGTTTTCACACACTGTTGCTGGTATTTTGGCCCATTCCTCCATGCAGATCTCCTCTAGAGCAGTGATGTTTTGAGGCTGTTGCTGGGCAACACGGACTTTCAACTCCCTCCAAAGATTTTTTATAGGGTTGAGATCTGGAGACTGGCTAGGCCACTCCAGGACCTTGAAATGCTTCTTACGAAGCCACTCCTTCGTTGCCCGGGCGGTGTGTTTGGGATCATTGTCATGCTGAAAGACCCAGCCACGTTTCATCTTCAATGCCCTTGCTGATGGAAGGAGGTTTTCACTCAAAATCTCACGATACATGGCCCCATTCATTCTTTCCTTTACACGGATCAGTCGTCCTGGTCCCTTTGCAGAAAAACAGCGCCAAAGCATGATGTTTCCACCCCCATGCTTCACAGTAGGTATGGTGTTCTTTGGATGCAACTCAGCATTCTTTGTCCTCCAAACACGATGAGTTGAATTTTTACCAAAAAGTTCTATTTTGGTTTCATCTGACCATATGCCATTCTCCCAATCTTCTTCTGGATCATCCAAATGCTCTCTAGCAAACTTCAGACGGGCCTGGACATGTACTGGCTTAAGCAGGGGGACACGTCTGGCACTGCAGGATTTGAGTCCCTGGCGGCGTAGTGTGTTACTGATGGTAGGCTTTGTTACTTTGGTCCCAGCTCTCTGCAGGTCATTCACTAGGTCCCCCCGTGTGGTTCTGGGATTTTTGGTCACCGTTCTTGTGCTCATTTTGACCCCACGGGGTGAGATCTTGCGTGGAGCCCCAGATCGAGGGAGATTATCAGTGGTCTTGTATGTCTTCCATTTCCTAATAATTGCTCCCACAGTTGATTTCTTCAAACCAAGCTGCTTACCTATTGCAGATTCAGTCTTCCCAGCCTGGTGCAGGTCTACAATTTTGTTTCTGGTGTCCTTTGACGGCTCTTTGGTCTTGGCCATAGTGGAGTTTGGAGTGTGACTGTTTGAGGTTGTGGACAGGTGTCTTTTATACTGATGACAAGTTCAAACAGGTGCCATTAATACAGGTAACGAGTGGAGAACAGAGGAGCCTCTTAAAGAAGAAGTTACAGGTCTGTGAGAGCCAGAAATCTTGCTTGTTTGTAGGTGACCAAATACTTATTTTCCACCATAATTTGCAAATAAATTCATAAAAAATCCTACAATGTGATTTTCTGGATTTGTTTTTCTCATTTTGTCTGTCATAGTTGAAGTGTACCTATGATGAAAATTACAGGCCTCTCTCATCTTTTTAAGTGGGAGAACTTGCACAATTGGTGGCTGACTAAATACTTTTTTGCCCCACTGTACATACATACACATACGTTAAAAAGCACAATGTTCTGAGTGATGAGGCTGGCACAGTGCCATTATCCTTCAACGCACCAACAGAAGGTCTGTTGAAGGATAAAACGCAACTCACAGGTCATTACCAACCAACTCATGGAGACCACTCAGTGCCTCAACCTACCAGTTACATGGGAGAGATTATTCATTAGACAGGGAGAGAGTATTCATTAGACAGAGAGAAAGTAGTCATTAGACAGAGAGAGAGTATTCATTAGACAGGGAGAGAGTATTCATTAGACAGGAAGAGAGTATTCATTAGACAGAGAGTGTATTCATTAGACAGGGAGAGAGTATTCATTAGACAGGAAGAGAGTATTCATTAGACAGGGAGAGAGTATTCATTAGACAGAGAGGTAGTATTCATTAGACAGGGAGAGAGTATTCATTAGACAGGGAGAGAGTATTCATTAGACAGGAAGAGAGTATTCATTAGACAGGGAGAGAGTATTCATTAGACAGGAAGAGAGTATTCATTAGACAGGGAGAGAGTATTCATTAGACAGGGAGAGAGTATTCATTAGACAGGGAGAGAGTATTCATTAGACAGGGAGAGAGTATTCATTAGACAGGAAGAGAGTATTCATTAGACAGGAAGAGAGTATTCATTAGACAGGGAGAGAGTATTCATTAGACAGGAAGAGAGTATTCATTAGACAGGGAGAGAGTATTCATTAGACAGGGAGAGAGTATTCATTAGACAGGAAGAGAGTATTCATTAGACAGGAAGAGAGTATTGAGTAGACAGGGAGAGAGTATTCATTAGACATGGATAGAGTATTGAGTAGACAGACAAAGAGTATTCATTAGACAGGGAGAGAGTATTCATTAGACAGAGAGTGTATTCATTAGACAGAGAGTGTATTCATTAGACAGGGAGAGAGTATTCATTAGACAGAGAGTGTATTCATTAGACAGAGAGTGTATTCATTAGACAGAGAGTGTATTCATTAGACAGGGAGAGAGTATTCATTAGACAGGAAGAGAGTATTCATTAGACAGGGAGAGAGTATTCATTAGACAGGGAGATAGTATTCATTAGACAGGAAGAGAGTATTCATTAGACAGGGAGAGAGTATTCATTAGACAGAGAGAGAGTATTCATTAGACAGGAAGAGAGTATTCATTAGACAGGGAGAGAGTATTCATTAGACAGGGAGAGAGTATGCATTAGACAGAGAGAGAGTATTCATTAGACAGGGAGAGAGTATTCATTAGACAGAGAGGTAGTATTCATTAGACAGAGAGAGAGTATTCATTAGACAGAGAGAGAGTATTCATTAGACAGGGAGAGAGTATTCATTAGACAGGGAGAGAGTATGCATTAGACAGAGAGAGAGTATTCATTAGACAGGGAGAGAGTATTCATTAGACAGAGAGGTAGTATTCATTAGACAGAGAGAGAGTATTCATTAGACAGAGAGAGAGTATTCCATGCATCCCAAATGGCACCCTGTCCCTAGTGCATTACTTTTGGTCAGAGCTTGTTGGGCCCTGGTAAAAAGTAGGGCGCTATTATAGGGAATAGGGTGCCATTTGCGACCCAATCATTGTATCTCTCTAGGGACCACACAGGAAGGGGTATAGACAGATGGAATTTCCGTCCCTACTTGCCCTTCTCTCCCGCAGCAATTACTGATCACCAAGCGACCAGCCTTCTGATAGGAGCAACTATCACGGTGATATGTTATCCATGGACTTATTGGAGAACACATGGGGTGAGTGTTGGGGCATGCAGGAGAGAATCTAGGCAGGGAACGTATTGTAGTATGTTGGCTTTGTTTATGTGGTGACTTGGCAGGCAACGCGTACACGCAAACAGGTTTTCATTTAGTACACACGCACACACACGCACACGCACACACACACACACACACACACACACACACACACACACACACACACACACACACACACACACACACACACACACACACACACACACACATACATACATACACACACACACACACACACACACACAACTCCTGAAGCATTCGTGCATGATCGACTGAGAAACCCAAAGATCAGCCTGGTGAATGAATAAACCCCCATCACTCACTGGTCATCAGCTTTAATAGAAGATCAGCCTGGTGAATTAATAAACACCTCACCAATGGAGCTTAAGTCAAAGGGATGGCTCCCTCTGTGTGACTAATAGATAAAGCAGGGAGAGATAGAGAGAGTAGAGAGGGAGAGATAGAGAGAGCAGGGAGAGAGGAGAGAGGGAGAGATGAGGAGAGAGGGAGAGATAGAAAGAGAGGGGAGAGATGCAGGGAGAGATAGAGAGAGAGTAGAGAGGGAGAGATAGAGAGAGCAGGGAGAGAGGAGAGAGGGAGAGAGAGCGGGGAGAAGGTGAGAGAGCGCTAGAGAGGGGAGAGAGTGCGGGAGAAGAAATGGGGAGGGAGAGGAATAGAAAGTGAGGAAGGGAGAAAGGGAGGGGATAGGAGAGGCCAGGACAGGAGAGGAGAGGCGAGGACAGGAGAGGGTAGGAGAGGAGGCATAGAGGAGAGGAGAGGAGAGGAGGGGACAGGAGAGGAGATATGTAAGCACACCACAGGAGGTTGGTGGCGCCTTAATTGGGGAGGATGGGCTCGTGGTAAAGGCTGGAGCGGGATATGTGGAATTGTATCAAATACATCAAACGCATGGTTTCCATGGTTTCCAGGTGATGCCATTCCATTTACGTCATTCCAGACATTATTATGAGCCATTTCCCCTCACCAGCCTCCACTGAAGATCACAGACTACAGCAGGGTTCCCCAAATGGCCACCTGCTGATGATTTTATTTGGCCCCCCAAGCTTTCTGAGCCAAAATAAACAACTAACAAACAAATCTGTTCCAAAGTATTCCCACGATTTATAGAGAGATACTGTATGTAACCGTATACAAATATAAGCAAGGTTTGAAATTATTATGTTTTAACTTCTTATGGCTGCAGGGGCAGTATTGAGTAGCTTGGATGAAAAGGTGCCCATTGTAAACGGCCAGCTCCTCAGTCTCAGTTGCTAATATATGCATATTATTATTAGTATTGGATAGAAAACACTCTAAAGTTTCCAAAACTGTCAACATATTGTCTGTGAGTACTGTATGTAACCGTATACAAATATAAGCAAGGTTTGAAATGATTATGTTTTAATCAAATATTATATCTGTTTGGGCTTTTTGAGGTCTACAAATGATTTGTAATTATTTTCTGGCCCGCTGACCATCCGCTCCAGGTCATGATCCCTGTGTCACACTGTAGAGCCAAGCGCCTTAACTCCAAGCAGGCCTGTTGAGCTTTGTTTACAAGATTCAACTTCACCATTTCCTACCGCCCAGGGTCCAAAAATGTGAAGCCTGACGCCCTCTCCCGCCTATACAGTTCCTCTGCCACACCCTCGACCTCCGAAACCATTCTCCCTACCTCAAGCCTTGCGGCTTCAATGGATTGGGGTATTGAAACCTTGGTTCGCAAGGCACAACGTTCCCAGCCTAAACCTGAAGGGGGCCCGGCTAACCTGTTTGTCCCTAACTCGGTCTGGCCCCCGGTCCTAGAATGGGCTCATTCCTCTGACAACGTTTCTGGTAGCCCACAATGGTTCCTGACGTCTCTGCCTTCGTTGTCGTGTGCACAGTGTGTGCTCAGAACAAGACTCCACAGCAAGCTCCTTCTGGCCTCCTTCAGCCACGATCTGTCCCCCATTGGTCCCATACCTTTCTGGACTTTGTCACTGGGCTCCCTCCGCCTGATGGCAACACTATCATTCTGACGGTGCAGGAGACGGCCCAGCTTATGGTGCAGCACGTCTTCCGGATCCATGGACTCCTGGTGGACATGGTCTCCGACCAGGGTCCTCAGTTCTCGTCTCAGTTCTGGAGGGCGTTCTGCAGCCTTATTGGGTCGTTGGCCAGCCTGTCCTCTGTATTCCATCCCCAGTCAATCGGCCAGTCGGAGCAAGCTAACCAGGACAACCCTAAGATGCCTGGCCTCAACCAACCCCACTACCTGGAGCCGACAACTGGTCTGGGTGGAGTATGCCCAGAACACCCTTCCCTGTTCAGCCACGTCTTTATCTGGCCACTAATGACTTAGTAATGAGTTTGTGTCTGGGTGCCTTCCTTCCTGAGCCCGGTTCAACTATGCTGAGTTTGATTTCTGGCCACTGTCTTGCTGGCCACAGTCAACTACAGCCCAAGACTCACAATGGTAGGAGGAGACCTTTCTAGTAACCTTCATCAGTAAAAACACAAGAATGTCAAAGGTATACCAGCATAACCGGAGAGAGTCTTGAAATGCATCTTACTTATTCATTCAATGACTCATTCATTTACAATGAAAGATTCTATGGGACTAATGGTGGTGTTATGGTTGTGTCTGCTAAAAGAGTTGAAGGTGAGTTCTGTCCTCCCGCTTTGTGACGGCATGTGGCAGGCTGTTGACAGGGACTTTGAAGGGGCATGAGAGGGTGACAGTGGAGGAGTGAAACAGACAGGAGCACCAGAAGGCTGTAGCTGTCATGTCTCTAACACCATGGCTTGATGCACTGGCACCAAACTAGCGGAATTGGCGGCATGCACCGTTTCTACAGCCATTTTCATGCCCTGAAAAAAAGTTACAAGGACTGTAACTGTTAAATGTCAGTCTATAGCTGTGCAACAGGATCTCACAAACTCACTTGGATTCTTGACGTTTGTCCAACTGCAGTCAAACTATGAATTGCTGTGGAATATGAGATCGGGTCACGCAAATGTCAATTTCCGAGGCTTCAAATGTGGGATCATGATGCCAAAATGCTCTCGAAATCAACTCAACTCAATGTCCATTTCAATCTTTTTATATATGTTATATAAAGATATGTAATTTCAAACTATTTATGAAAGATAACTGACTAACTTATTGATCTTGCTTTGTGTGATATACCTCTCTCGTCCAAATGTATTTGTTTGTTATTGGTACATTGGGATTTGTATCAAATCCTACATGATCACTGCATCCCAAGCCGGTAGCCTACTGTCCATGCAAAGTCAGGCACCATGGAACAACAGAGCAGCATAGTTGAACCGGGCTCAGGATGGAAGGCACCCAGACACAAACTCATTACTAAGTCATTAGTGGCCAGATAAAGACGCGCCGACCGGCCTCTGAGACGGCCCAGCATCTTGACACTGCAGAACGACATTGGGGAAGAGAGAGAGAGACTAGTTCCAGAGCCGTCACATGTTCATTATCTCCCCCCCTGTTGAGGTTTTCTAGTTTTCTTTCTCTCCTGATTATTCTTCCACCAATTCTGTTCTGTTCTTTATCTTCTCAGCATGGTGCAGGTGTTCTGGGGCACTTGGGGAACGTCATTTGATTATCAAGTATTCAAATCCGTTTCGCTTTTTTTCCCCCCCTTCTTCTTTTTCTTTCCCAGCAGGCACTTTGGTGGAACAATGCCACAGCTTCCTGCGAGCGACCTGAGAAAAATCTATCCCCCCCCGCAGCTCGGGGTAGTTTTCAAAATGGCTCTGGTTACTATTTCTGCATCTCAGCTCTGTGAAGGTAAATACGTTTCTGTCTTCTTCTTTTTTATTACCACACAGGTAGGTGAGCAGAAAAGTGGGCAGATTTTGAGTTTGAAAATAACCTGGTAAATACAGAGCCGGTATTGAAAACAAGGTGCCACAATGTAGTTGTTTAGTTGCTTCAAATTAGTGGCCTACAATATTGTATTGTGTGATTTTGAGCCCAACACTATTCTGGCAAATTTGCGACAGAGAGAGAAAGAGTTCTGGTGGACCACAAAGGGTCTAAAACAGACAACAGACGGTCTCAGAGATTGCTGATAATCGTTCTCACAACAAGATGCCATTAATTGCCGTTCGTTATAGAAATGTGACAAGTCCTCATAGCCATTTATTTCCGCCTCAAACATCATAATTCACAATCATAATTGGGCTCCAACAGAAACGCTTTACAATTCAGTAAATAGAAATCATTATTATGGAAATATGTCTTAATACTATTCTTGACTCTTCTAGATATGAGCGGGAGCGTGGTGAGCTCCAGTAAGCCCATGAAAAGCAAACAGGAGCTTGGTCCTTGAGAACTCCAAGAGCCTGTTCGCTGAACATTATGCAGAAAGTTAGCTACAGTATGTCATGGTCTGTAAGTCTCAAAGGAGCTGCTTTCAAAAAAAGCGTTGTTCATTGCTATGTGGGGGGAGAGTCTTGCCATCAACTCTAAATTCACACATTACAACAACAGTCTAGAAAACTTCAAGTGCTTTTCTTTTTTACTTGCAAGAACGTTGTCTTAAGTGACAAAACAACAGAACCCTATGTGTAATCAGCACCATAAAGGAAGGCAACTAGTGCAGATTGGTAGGAAAGAAAATAGCTAGGCTATATAGTCATTTAGAAGTTTGTGATGTTGACTGAAGCAAAGCACTAGACCAATGCAATAACTAACCAGCATTGGATTCGCAGAATATTCACAAATCCATCCACACATGGCAACCAGAAGCATACAAAACACACTAAATAAGGAGTGTGGCATTTCTTATACTCTTTTTTTTACCAAGAAAGCCAGAGAAATCAACACTCATCATACTGATTAGCATTTAAAAGAGGTCAATTTTTCATACCAGAAGGCTTGAGGCCCCTTTGACTGCAATTGAATTCAAAGATCCAATGCTGTTCAATTATGGTTGTAAATACCAGCAAAGATAAAAGGATGAAATTAAACTGTCTGGTGAGAAAAAGGGACCTTTGAATCAACTGAAAGGGCTCTTATTAATAACAGAGTGCTTGGCTGTGAAGCCCGGCCACGAGAAGAGCATTCTCTGATGAAGGTCACTCAAATGAATCAACTCATGAGCAGAGCTGATCAACTCTCTCCACAATCAGTCCTTCATCTCCAGGATTCTGAGACTGACGACACTCTACAGGAAAAGAGCAAAATGGAGGATAACAATCCCTCACATCAGTTTGGCAAGGAAAGATTTGAGTGAGTAGAGAAGAGAGAGGGATAATTAATTGTAGTCTGATTTCATTTACTGCTAAAAGTTAGGCATAGTTCATTGGCATCTCACAGTTCTCACAACTGCCTTTCGGAAATGCCAAGGCGCCAATTCAGGCATTGTGAGCAGTGTGACGTTTGGCACCCCATCACTCTTCTCCTCCTGAGTGATCGTGCCAAACAACACCTGCAGACATGCCGGGTATCTCACTAACTCTCTCTCCCTTCTCACTCCCACGCTTTCCTTCACTGACGAGACTCAATGTCACCCAGTTCTCTGTCTGTCTGTCTGTCTGTCTGTCTGTCTGTCTGTCTGTCTGTCTGTCTGTCTGTCTGTCTGTCTGTCTGTCTGTCTGTCTGTCTGTCTGTCTGTCTGTCTGTCTGTCTGTCTGTCTGTCTGTCTGTCTGTCTGTCTGTCTGTCTGTCTGTCTGTCTGTCTGTCTGTCTGTCTGTCTGTCTGTGTGTCTCTCTCTCTCTCTCTCTCTCTCTCTCTCTCTCTCTCTCTCTCTCTCTCTCTCTCTCTCTCTCTCTCTCTCTCACTCTGAAGTTCTCTCCAGAATGTTCAGAGTATCTGATTTGAGATGTTATTTTGGTATTTGGCTGACAAGGTAGAATAAAAATCATGCAGCTTTTGAGGTGAAGGCATAAGTAAGGGTTAAGGGTATTGTGCGACAGAGCAAGTAAATACATAAAAAAATGACAGTTACAAAGAGCATTTTGATAGAGCAAAGTGAGGGCTAACAGTAATGAATGGTGAATGTTTGAAAGCCACAAAGAGTGGGTAACACTATATTAGTAGCTGTTTTCATGAAAATGAAACAAGTGAGTCGAGTTATTTACTTGGCAAAGGCACACTACATATACAAAATTATGTGGACACCCCTTAAAATTAGTGGATTCGGCTACTTCAGCCACAACCATTGCTCGTTCGTCAAATCTCTGCTGTTATTGTGAAGTGGAAACGTCTAGGAGCAACAATGGCTCCTAGACGAAGCACGTAGCGCATTCAAATCGTCTGTCCTTGGTTGCAACACTCACTACCGAGTACCAAGTTGACTCTGGAAGCAACGTCAGCACAAGAAATGTCGTTGGTAGCTTCATGAAATGAGTTTCCATGGCCGAGCAACCGCACACAAGCCTAAGATCACAATGCGTAATGCCAAGCGTCGGCTGGAGTGGTGTAAAACTCGCCGCCATTGGAATATGGGGCAGTGGAAATGGCTTCTCTGGAGTGATGTATCACGCTTCACCATCTGGCAGTCCGACAGACAAATCTGGGTTTGGCAGATGCCAGGAGAACGCTATCTGCCCAATGTGTAGTGCCAACTGTAAAATTTGGTGGAGGAGGAATAATGGTCTGGGACTGTTTTTCATGGTCCATGCTAGGCCCCTTAGTTCCAGTGAAGGGAAATCTTAATGCTACACCTTACAATGTATTATAGACGATTCTGTGTTTCCAACTTTGTGGTAACAGTTTGGGGAAGGCCCTTTCCTGTTTCAGCATGACAATGCCCCCGTGCACAACGTGAGGTCCGAACAGAAGTGGTTTGTCGAGATCGGTGTGGAAGAACTTGACTGGCATGCACTGAGCCCTGACCTCAACCCCATCGAACACCTTTGGGATGAATTGGAACACCGACTGCGAGCCAGGCCTAATCACCCAACATCAGTGCCCGACCTCACTAATACCCTTGTGGCTGAATAGAAGCAAGTCCCCACAGCAATGTTTCAAAATCTAGAGGAAAGCCTTCCCAGAAGAGTGCATGCTGTTATAGCAGCAAAGGGAGGACCAACTCCATATTAATGTCCATGATTTTGGAATGAGATGTTCGACAAGCAGGTGTCCACATACTTTAGGTCATGTCATGTATGTTTCTCTCATTTAAAGGTGATAGCTATGGAAGTACCACCTTATGTACTTTTTTACGCTTAAGTTTTCATGTACTGATTAAAAATCTAATGTTCAATGTCTTTTCAACTCTAGCGATAGTTTTGTCCCAAAAACTGTTGTGTTAAATATCAAATGTGCCTCCTCTGGTCTTGGTACATGTGCTCTAGCCAACAGCTCACAGATACAGTTCAGGTAGACTGTGCGGATAGACTAATGCTCATGATGAGATTGTTATGGATAAGAGCGAGAAGATTTGTATTCATCACAGTCAAGCATCAATCAGCACCATGAATAAGACACTCAATATCTATTGGAAAGGAGCATCAACATCACCGTGCACTTAAGTCATAGTCGGAGGAACACACACCAAATTGTCGAGTGACTCCAAGTCTACTTCGATATGATGGTTATTACTGTATATCAGGGGAACCGGTATAGGGAACAGAACCGAAACCTGGTAAAGAACAACATTTTCAAAGGGATTGAAACAGAACCTGGAAAAAAAGTGATCCATACTGTTCTGGAACAGAGCCGTCATTTTAAAATCATAGGACTCGGTTAATAATGTTATTTTACGTTCCAGGAATTTTGTTCCAGTTCCACAACAAAACGCAACAATGCGCCAATGCAAAGCCCCCACTCTGTCACTCAGAAACATATTCCAGTGTCTGCATGCAAGCTAAAAATCTTGCCCCTCCCTGCCCCTCCCACCTCCCAAGCATATGCTGCTGTAATTGACATTACAACTTGATTTAGAAGATAGGGAGAGAGATTTTTTATTAGCTAGAGAAGAATGGATTATCTTTTTCAACACTAATTAATGATACTATCGGCCTAGTTTTCACATTGGATTTATTACCTACAAAAAAGGTAAGACGTGTTTTTAATTCTGATGCCGCTCTGCATAAACAAGCTTGTTAGCTAGCTCAAATGATTATTCAAAGTTCCTCCATGGAAGCCGCTCCTCTTAAATATAATTCTGTGAACCTAATTCATATAATGCATTTCATAACAAGAGGCCCAGCGCTGCATCCTCCTCAACCATCTCTCCCCACCAGTAAAATTTCAGTTGAATCTTGTGCCATAGGCTACACTTCTTTGTCCGTCACGCATGTAAACAACTAGCTTGCCTGCTCTATCCGCACTGATGCTGAAGTGATTTAATGAGGTAAATGTAAAAAACTGTTGATTTCACAAGTTTAAAAAGGAACAGAAAGGAATGATATAAACCAACACTTTCTGGAAGGTTCAAACTGGTTCAGAACTGTATTTTGCTGGTTGGAACAGTGGAACAAAATTTTAAAAAAAAATGGTGGTTCTGTTCAGAACTAAATAATTGGAAAATAATTTTGGTTCCAACCCCAGCTGTATATCAATATTAGCGCACAAAGGTATTTCCACCACCAATTCTCACATTACAGTTGTTCCCAGTTGTTTAACACACGTTTGCTGAAACCACATCTCAGCTACTCAAAACTCTAAACACTAAACACTAAACACTAAACAATTAGCCAATTTTCCCCAAACTCCAGAGACATCTTGCAAAATGAAACACAGCAATCAAAATCATGTTCTCCCTGCTCAGAATGAAACTCTGCCTACTAACGAGACACACACACATTAAATGAATCTAACTTAGTGACAACAGAGATCACACTAATGTGACACATTCAAAACACTACTTTCAAAACCTATTTCAGTGTGAAGACTAAGATTTTGTTGTTGTACTGTATATTGTTTGTGTGTACTCAAGAAAGGAACACAAATGCAAAAATTGCAGTTTTATATATCAACATGACTCAATATATGTTAAACAACATACTGTAAAAATGCAAACGTACAGTATATATATTTTGCATACGCAAAGGAAGAAAATAGGCCTACTTGTACTATTGTACTGTATGTGAGATCAATTGTACAGAACAGATAAAGAAAGTGTCAAAATACAGTCAAATCTAAATCATAAGTCAAGAAACAAAATCAGTGATGTCTGTTGTTTTGGTCCGGCCACAGATTGTCATCAACATCACAGGTGATATTCTCCTTGGCCAGACAGCGGGGGAAATATCTTCTGGCATGACGCATCCACCACCTGACAGGACTGGAACGTCAACACAGGCCTCCTCCATGGCCTGGAGAATAGCCATACGTTCATGGAGTTTGTGATCATACACCTTCCACTGCCATGCTGAAAACAACTCCTCCATGGAGATGAGAAATGAGGAATATGGTGGGAGATAGAGAATTGTAAACCTGGGATGGTCATGGATACCAGTTGCGGACCTGAGCAGCCAAATGGAACCTCACGTTGTCCCATGCTAGAACATACATTTGCTGCTCAGGATCACCTGGCCCTCTCTGCTCAGGATCACCTGGTCCTCTCTGCTCGGGATCACCTGGTCCTCTTTGCTCGGGATCACCTGGCCTTCTCTGCTCAGGATCACCTGGCCCTCTCTGCTCGGGATCACCTGGCCTTCTCTGCTCGGGACCACCTGGCCTTCTCTGCTCAGGATCACCTGGCCCTCTCTGCTCGGGATCACCTGGCCTTCTCTGCTCAGGATCACCTGGCCCTCTCTGCTCAGGATCACCTGGCCCTCTCTGCTCAGGATCACCTGGTCCTCTTTGCTCAGGATCACCTGGCCCTCTCTGCTCGGGATCACCTGGCCTTCTCTGCTCGGGACCACCTGGCCTTCTCTGCTCAGGATCACCTGGCCCTCTCTGCTCAGGATCACCTGGCCCTCTCTGCTCAGGATCACCTGGCCCTCTCTGCTCGGGATCACCTGGCCTTCTCTGCTCAGGATCACCTGGCCCTCTCTGCTCTGGCTGAAAAATATTCTCATGTAAGGTGTTCAGGAGATGAAGGAGATGGGCAGTGTTGTATGGTCCAAGGGCGGCATGGTGGTGGAGGACCCCAATTGCAATCTGAGTGTAATGTAAAACATGTCCCAGTAGTATTGCAGATTTGGTGTATGGTTCTGCTAAATGAGATACAGATGTTGGTCATTGTGCCTCATGGGCTAGCTTTTGTGTGTAAAATTTTGGGAAAAACTGTATTTAATTTTATCGACACCATGTTGAATAAACGATCTGTCAGAATGTATAAAATTGTAACAAAACTGTCCGTTTTTTTTTTAGATCTCTGTCTTTCTCCTGGCTGATTGTAGCCCCAGCCTGGTCCCAGTACTCCAGCCTGGTCCCAGTACTCCAGCCTGGTCCCAGTACTCCAGCCTGGTCCCAGTACTCCAGCCTGGTCCCAGTACTCCAGCCTGGTCCCAGTACCCCAGCCTGGTCCCAGTACTCCAGCCTGGTCCCAGTACTCCAGCCTGGTCCCAGTACCCCAGCCTGGTCCCAGTACTCCAGCCTGGTCCCAGTACTCCAGCCTGGTCCCAGTACTCCAGCCTGACCACAGGGCCCCATTTTGGCCCCAGGACCCCAGCTTGGCCCCGGGACCCCAGCCTGGCCCCAGGACCCCAGCTTGGCCCCGGGACCCCAGCTTGGCCCCGGGACCCCAGCCTGGCCCCAGGACCCCAGCTTGGCCCCGGGACCCCAGCTTGGCCCCGGGACCCCAGCTTGGCCCCAGGACCCCAGCTTGGCCCCGGGACCCCAGATCTGCTTAAAGGTGTTGTTTGGCTTCTGATCGGCCTTTGTTTCTGAACCTCTATGTGAGAAAATGAGGTGGAAAAAGGATACATTTACAAGAACACATATGGTGACGTAGGAAAGTATTCAGAGCCCTCGAATCTTTCCACATTTTGTTACGTTACAGCCTTATTTTAAAATGGATTAAATACAACTATTTCCTTAGCAATCTAAACAGAATACCCCATAATGACAAAGCGAAAACAGGTTAAATTACATTTTTGCAAATTTATAAAAATCAGAAATACTTAATTTACATAAGTATTCAGACCCTTTGCTATGAGACTCGAAATTGAGCTCAGGTGCCTCCTGTTTCCATTGATCATCCTCGAAATGTTTCTACAACTTGATTGGAGTCCACTTGTGGTGAATTCAATTGATGGACATGATTTGGAAAGCACACACCTGTCTATTTAAGGCCCCACAGTTGACAGTTGTCATGACGTTGCCCTGTTGGGGGAGGTTTATGACCCCCCATAAATACCTTTCCCTCTTTTTCGCTCCACTCAACAGAATGGACTCCTGGAAAGCCTTTTGTTAACATAGAGAGTGTATTGTAACATCAAAAGGTTGGGGAAAAGAACAATCTTTATGTAATCCAACCAGTTGAAAGTGTCTGTTGGTACTTAAATAATATAATGTCAGATCAGTTGTCATCTGAGACATTGTTACTGATGATAGGACGACATAAACTGTATCTTGAAAAGTCTACACATTATAGTTGTCAGATTCACATGGAATTGTTGTGCAATTTGAATGTTTAAATATGTATTTGTGAAAAGATTCAATGTAATTTTAGTTTTTAAAATGAGAGAATGGTTTTCAGAAGTAAAAAATGCTCAATCAGTGGCCACACCCATGTGAATAGACATTGGTTGGAAATGATGAACCAACCCCTTTTCTCCATTTCTGTAAGAGCCCCCATAACCCAATTCACGGCGAACTAAGCCAACCTCAGCAGAGCTCTAATTGCGAATGGTTGAACGACTACAACCTAACGAAATTAACATTGTGTTTACGATGACGTGAGGACCGATGTCCATACGTTAGAAGGGCGAATTTCAACGTGGAGGTGAATATCGCCACGCTGGAAGGATGAATGTGACTACACTAGCCAGCATATAGCATGAGCTTAGTATGGCAACTTGGTATGAACTTTAAACTCTTATTCACTAAAGAAGTGATGCCTCCTACACGTTGATTTATCAGCAGCAGCTGTAAACGTGTGTGAGAGAGAGGACGAACAATCTCTTCAGAACTACAGCGTATCCGTTCAACCACAAGACCACAGACTACAACGTATCTGCACAGAAATATTCTTCAAAGGACAAGGGAGATCTCTGCTGGGCAACCCAGCCTTCCATCTTCGGCCAATCTATCGAAGCGCAGCTCGGAGTAAATATATTTAGAATGCATAAGGTTCTGTATTTACGGTTATTTAGAATGCATAAGATTCTGTATTTACGATAGCATAGCTTCATAAGGTCCGATAGAGACCCAATCCTTTTGTTCCTCAGTCTTCCCGTGCTTTCATTCAAACCCAACCCCCTTTCTTTGTGTAACCAGTCATCATATCGGTTCTGTCCACTAGGGACGTTTTCTTTTATGACACAATTAGTAATCAATGTATGATCCATCCTGTGTATATGTAATTCTGTGTGATTATTTAGGTATTTAGTAAATAAATAATGAAAGCACATTTTGTATTGCTGATTCAACTTGTTAGCCAGGGTTCGTGAAGATAACCAAGAATTCTACGACGTTCAGATGAGACTGAATAAGGTGACGATTAATAATTGACTGCTATTGATATAAAAGATTACCAGGTCTTTAAGAGTTTATTCAGAAGACAACAGCTCTATAAACAATCTTCTGTGGTGCCCCAACTTCCTAGTTAATTAAATTTACATGAGGTAATATTAATTACAGAAATTGATAATTGATTTTATAAAATAGAATGTCATATAATTTAATCCATAGTAAAGACACAACACAGTGCATGTCAGAGCAAAAACCAAGCCATGAGGTCTAAGAAATTGTCCGTAGAGCTCCGAGACAGGATTGTGTCCAGGTACAGATCTGGGGAAGGGTACCAAAACATTTCTGCAGCATTGAAGGTCCCCAAGAACACAGTGGCCTCCATTATTCTTAAATGGAAGAAGTTTGGAACCACCAAGGCTCTTCCTAGAGCTGGCCGCCCGGCCAAACAGAGCAATCGGGGGAGAAGGGCCTAGGTCAGGAAGGTGACCAAGAACCCGATGGCCACTCTGACAGAGCTCTAGAGTCCCTCTGTTGAGATGGGAGAACCTTCCAGAAGGTCAACAATCTCCGCAGCACTCCACCAATCATTCCTTTATGGTAGAGTGGCGAGACGGAAGCCACTCCTCAGTAAAAGGTACATGACAGCCCGCTTGGAGTTTGACAAAAGGACTCTCAGACAACGAGAAACAAGATACTCTGGTCTGATGACACCAAGAATGAACTATTTGGCCTGAATGCCAAGCGTCACGTCTGGAGAAACCTGGCACCATCACTACGGTGAAGCATGGTGGTGGCAGCATCATGCTGTGGGGATGTTTTTCAGCGGCAGGGACTGGGAGACTTGTCACGATCGAGGCAAAGATGAATGGAGCAAATTGCAGAGAGAACCTTGATGAAACCTGCTCCAGAGCGCTCAGGACCTCAGACTAGGGCGAAGGTTCACCTTCCAACAGGACAACAACCCTAACCACACAGACAAGACAACGAAGGAGTTGCTTCCGGACAAGTCTCTGAATGTCCTTGAGTGGTTCAGCCAGAGCCCAGACTTGAACACGAGCTAACATCTCTGGAGAGAACTGAAAATAGCTTTGCAGCAACACTCCCCATCCAAGCTGACAGAGCTTGAGTGGACCTGCAGAGAAAAATGGAAGAAACTCCCCAAATACAGGTGTGCCAAGCTTGTAGCCTCATACCCAAGAAGACTCGAAGCTGTAATCGCTGCCAAAGGTGCTTCATCAAAGTACTGAGAAAAGTGACTGGATACTTATGTAAATTCTAAAGAAATTTTTAAAAATACAGTTTTTGCTTTGTCATTATGGGGTATTGTGTGTAGATTGACGAGGGAAAAAAATATTGAATCAATTTTAGAATAAGGCTGTAAACTAACAAAATGTGGAAAAAGTCAAGGGGTCTGAATACATTCTGAACTCACTGTAAACAACACATGCAAACTGTGTTGTTCATATACCTAAAGTACTACACATATCTTACAAAAACCGTTTTCTACCTAAACCTTTCAGTCTCCGACTGTTTGAGTCATGCCATGTCTCTTTGAGAGGTGAAGGGTGGCCAGTTCAGGCACCAAGAGAGGAGGGAAAATAACATCAGCGCAGCAATGAATGAAATGACAAACAAACCTCACCGACAATTATAGGGCTGCAGTCTGCTGGGCTGAGCCTGGCCAATTATAAGGAGTAATCTTAGCCTGAGTCACAGTCTTCAACTCGAAAAATGTTTCCGGAGGGAGGGAGGGAGGGAGGGAGGGAGGGAGGGAGGGAGGGAGGGAGGGGAAACCTGGGAGAGCAGAACCTCAATCAATGACTTATTGGAGGCTTTCAGGTGTTGCTGCCTAACATTTCAAATCAGGAATTGCTTCTAGAGTGCTTAAATGGAGGGAAATGCATTCACTTTGGATAATATTGATCAGACTGGGTATTTGTATCCACATTTCCCTTTGGGGTAGCTCACATGCTTGTCTGTCAAGCAGACAGTGGAGCCAGAGAGCTAAGAATTGCCTTTACTATGGCAAATATGACATTTACAGTTGTCAACTTCAACCTTACATTAGTCATTTAGTAATCAGCACGTAGTACTCTACATTTATCAAACTCACAAGCACATGGCATCATACTGTGACAAACTGAGCTAACCAGGAACATTCCTCCAACAATTATGTTTAATATTTCATTTGATAATCTCATCAATAAAGCCAGTATAAACCTAGTTCACTGTGTGATCTTTGGCGTGTAAAGAGAGGGCTTTGCTATCGTGAGACCCATCTGTGGGTGACATCTGTTGAACCCCGGTGTTGCAGTGATGCTGCCGTCATCGTTGACAAGGAACACAAAAGGCTTGTTCCCAGAGCGACAGTGTACTGACCGTGAGAGACAGTGTGCTGACCTGGAGAGAGACAGTGTGCTGACCTGGAGAGAGACAGTGTACTGACCTGGATAGAGACAGTGTACTGACCTGGAGAGACAGTGTACTGACCTGGAGAGAGACAGTGTACTGACCTGGAGAGAGACAGTGTACTGACCTGGAGAGAGACAGTGTGTTGACCTGGAGAGAGACAGTGTACTGACCTGGAGAGAGACAGTGTACTGACCCAGAGAGAGACAGTGTGCTGACCTGGAGAGAGACAGTGTACTGACCTGGAGAGAGACAGTGTACTGACCTGGAGAGAGACAGTGTACTGACCTGGAGAGAGACAGTGTACAAACCTGGAGAGAGACAGTGTACTGACCTGGAGAGAGACAGTGTGTTGACCTGGAGAGAGACAGTGTACTGACCTGGAGAGAGACAGTGTGTTGACCTGGAGAGAGACAGTGTGTTGACCTGGAGAGAGACAGTGTACTGACCTGGAGAGAGACAGTGTGTTGACCTGGAGAGAGACAGTGTACCGACCTGGAGAGAGACAGTGTGTTGACCTGGAGAGAGACAGTGTGTTGACCTGGAGAGAAACAGTGTACTGACCTGGAGAGAGACAGTGTAGTGACCTGGAGAGAGACAGTGTGTTGACCTGGAGAGAGACAGTGTACTGACCTGGAGAGAGACAGTGTACTGACCTGGAGAGAGACAGTGTACTGACCTGGAGAGAGACAGTGTACTGACCTGGAGAGAGACAGTGTGTTGACCTGGAGAGAGACAGTGTACTGACCTGGAGAGAGACAGTGTGTTGACCTGGAGAGAGACAGTGTACTGACCTGGAGAGAGACAGTGTACTGACCTGGAGAGAGACAGTGTACTGACCTGGAGAGAGACAGTGTACTGACCTGGAGAGAGACAGTGTGTTGACCTGGAGAGAGACAGTGTACTGACCTGGAGAGAGACAGTGTACTGACCTGGAGAGAGACAGTGTACTGACCTGGAGAGAGACAGTGTACTGACCTGGAGAGAGACAGTGTGTTGACCTGGAGAGAGACAGTGTACTGACCTGGAGAGAGACAGTGTGTTGACCTGGAGAGAGACAGTGTACTGACCTGGAGAGAGACAGTGTACTGACCTGGAGAGAGACAGTGTACTGACCTGGAGAGAGACAGTGTGTTGACCTGGAGAGAGACAGTGTACTGACCTGGAGAGAGACAGTGTACTGACCTGGAGAGAGACAGTGTACTGACCTGGAGAGAGACAGTGTGTTGACCTGGAGAGAGACAGTGTGCTGACCTGGAGAGAGACAGTGTACTGACCTGGAGAGAGACAGTGTACTGACCTGGAGAGAGACAGTGTACTGACCTGGAGAGAGACAGTGTACTGACCTGGAGAGAGACAGTGTACTGACCTGGAGAGAGACAGTGTACTGACCTGGAGAGAGACAGTGTGTTGACCTGGAGAGAGACAGTGTACTGACCTGGAGAGAGACAGTGTGCTGACCTGGAGAGAGACAGTGTAGTGACCTGGAGAGAGACAGTGTACTGACCTGGAGAGAGACAGTGTACTGACCTGGAGAGAGACAGTGTACTGACCTGGAGAGAGACAGTGTACTGACCTGGAGAGAGACAGTGTACTGACCTGGAGAGAGACAGTGTGTTGACCTGGAGAGAGACAGTGTGTTGACCTGGAGAGAGACAGTGTACTGACCTGGAGAGAGACAGTGTACTGACCTGGAGAGAGACAGTGTGTTGACCTGGAGAGAGACAGTGTGTTGACCTGGAGAGAGACAGTGTGTTGACCTGGAGAGAGACAGTGTACTGACCTGGAGAGAGACAGTGTACTGACCTGGAGAGAGACAGTGTGTTGACCTGGAGAGAGACAGTGTACTGACCTGGAGAGAGACAGTGTACTGACCTGGAGAGAGACAGTGTACAAACCTGGAGAGAGACAGTGTACTGACCTGGAGAGAGACAGTGTGTTGACCTGGAGAGAGACAGTGTACTGACCTGGAGAGAGACAGTGTGTTGACCTGGAGAGAGACAGTGTGTTGACCTGGAGAGAGACAGTGTACTGACCTGGAGAGAGACAGTGTGTTGACCTGGAGAGAGACAGTGTACTGACCTGGAGAGAGACAGTGTGTTGACCTGGAGAGAGACAGTGTGTTAACCTGGAGAGAGACAGTGTACTGACCTGGAGAGAGACAGTGTACTGACCTGGAGAGAGACAGTGTACTGACCTGGAGAGAGACAGTGTGTTGACCTGGAGAGAGACAGTGTACTGACCTGGAGAGAGACAGTGTACTGACCTGGAGAGAGACAGTGTACTGACCTGGAGAGAGACAGTGTACTGACCTGGAGAGAGACAGTGTACTGACCTGGAGAGAGACAGTGTACTGACCTGGAGAGAGACAGTGTACTGACCTGGAGAGAGACAGTGTACTGACCTGGAGAGACAGTGTGTTGACCTGGAGAGAAACAGTGTACTGACCTGGAGAGAGACAGTGTAGTGACCTGGAGAGAGACAGTGTGTTGACCTGGAGAGAGACAGTGTACTGACCTGGAGAGAGACAGTGTACTGACCTGGAGAGAGACAGTGTACTGACCTGGAGAGAGACAGTGTACTGACCTGGAGAGACAGTGTGCTGACCTGGAGAGAGACAGTGTACTGACCTGGAGAGAGACAGTGTACTGACCTGGAGAGAGACAGTGTACTGACCTGGAGAGAGACAGTGTACTGACCTGGAGAGAGACAGTGTACTGACCTGGAGAGAGACAGTGTACTGACCTGGAGAGAGACAGTGTGCTGACCTGGAGAGAGACAGTGTGCTGACCTGGAGAGAGACAGTGTACTGACCTGGAGATAGACAGTGTACTGACCTGGAGAGAGACAGTGTGTTGACCTGGAGAGAGACAGTGTACTGACCTGGAGAGAGACAGTGTACTGACCTGGAGAGAGACAGTGTGCTGACCTGGAGAGAGACAGTGTGTTGACCTGGAGAGAGACAGTGTACTGACCTGGAGAGAGACAGTGTACTGACCTGGAGAGAGACAGTGTGCTGACCTGGAGAGAGACAGTGTGTTGACCTGGAGAGAGACAGTGTACTGACCTGGAGAGAGACAGTGTACTGACCTGGAGAGAGACAGTGTGCTGACCTGGAGAGAGACAGTGTGCTGACCTGGAGAGAGACAGTGTACTGACCTGGAGAGAGACAGTGTACTGACCTGGAGAGAGACAGTGTGCTGACCTGGAGAGAGACAGTGTGCTGAATTCGTGCTGGAGCTCGTTGTTAGTCTCTGAATCCTTGCGTTGGCATGCCACCGTCCTGTTCATATCCTTGTCAAGGATCTATGCTTCTCTTTAAACATCCTAGGTTCCATAGTAGCACAATCAGCAATGGCCCTGGAATCTCCTATGACAGCTCGTCTAATAATTGACAGAAAGTCCCCATCTACCATCCGCTTGCGTCCTAATATCTGTGCCCCCATTCTATCATTATCCCCAACTCAATAGTACAATCATTGACCCTCTTGCGGCGCTGTACTGTTGACTGGTTCAGCTCTCATTCTTCTCCTGCTGTTGCCTCTGCTCTGATGAATTAATGAGACTATTAACCTTCTAATCAGAGATGGCCCGGGCTAGCTTGGCCCCCGGACCTCCGCTCCAGACACACTCCTCAGACCGTCCGACTCTCCTCTAATTGTTTTCAACTGGGGAGAGAATTACCAACGGCAACAATTAAAAAGCGGACCGTAGCCAATTCAGTTTCTCATGACTTTTTCCTTTGATTTCTAGACTACAATCTAGGGCATTATTGATTTGGGAAGAAAGATGAAATGCATGCCGTAAGTGGTATTTCCGTTGAAGGTGTATGAATTCAGAGCTATGCCGGGGTTACAATCGTAAAGTGCTACAAGGAATACAGCAGACTTTGATATTTGAGTGAGCTTGCTGAAGGCCTTGTTCTGAGTGCATTGTTGTGGTCACTTTACAAGATTCTGGCCACAGCCACAGCTCTGGGTTGAGGGCCCTATATGAGTTGCCTGGCACACAAGTACAAAGTGCTGTTCACATAGCCAGCAGTGAGACCTTCATCCATTTCCTGCTGCGACTCATCCCCATTTTGTTTTATTGTCTGTTTAGTTGTCAATATTATTTGCACGTGAATGGATTCCATTGACTATTTTAGCCAAATGTGTCATTTCTTGGTGGCTCTCAAGTCTGCTGCC
Organism: Salvelinus namaycush; assembly: GCF_016432855.1. Taxonomy (NCBI): domain Eukaryota; kingdom Metazoa; phylum Chordata; class Actinopteri; order Salmoniformes; family Salmonidae; genus Salvelinus; species Salvelinus namaycush. The sequence continues at coordinate 8,023,898 of NC_052315.1, forward strand.
TACCTCAAAAGCACCAAAAAATTGACAGATGAGACAGCTGTCATGACATATGGTGATTTTGTTCTGATTTGCTTCTCCCTCAATGCCTCATTAGAAGGCTCAAGCCCGTGGTTGGCGGGTTGTTGATGTCTTGGGCACCAGTGGTTACAAGTTTCAAGTTTTATTAGTCACATGCACAAGTACAGTGAAATGTTTAACTAGCTAACTCTGACCGACAGTGCAGTATTCAATATTAACTAAACCATTGAGAAATTAGAAATAACTAAACCATTGAGAAATGAGAAATAACTAAACCATTGAGAAATAAGAAATAAGAGAGCAAGCTATATCAAGGGTCAGTGCCAGTACCAAATGTACAATGTGCAGGAATACTCAACTGTTGAGGTAGATACAGTATGTACATTTATGCAAAAACTATGAGAACGTGACTGGTAGTAGGATAAATAATAATAATAATAGTAAACGTTATGGCAGCAGCGTAAGTGGCGGGTGCCTGCGTGGTGGTGGTGTGTGTGTGTGTGTGTGTGTGTGTGTGTGTGTGTGTGTGTGTGTGTGTGTGTGTGTGTGTGTGTGTGTGTGTGTGTGTGTGTGTGTGTGTGTGTGTGTGTGTGTGTGTGTGAATACATTTTTTTGCAAATGTATTAAAAACAAAAAGCAGAAATTACTTATTTACATAAGTATTCAGATGAGAATCGAAATTGAGCTCAGGTCCATCCTGTTTCCATTGATCATCCTTGAGATGTTTCTACAACTTGATTGGAGTCCACCTGTGGTAAATTCAATTGATTGGACATGATTTGGAAAGGCACACACCTGTCTATATAAGGTCCCACAGTTGACAGTGAATGTCAAAGCAAAAACCAAGCCATGAGGTCAAAGGAAATGTCCGTAGAGCTCCGAGAGGACAGGATTGTGTCGAGATAGAGATTTGGGGAAGGGTACCAAAATATTTCTGCAGCATTGAAGGTCTCCAAGAACACAGTGGCCTCCACTGCCGTTCAAAAGTTTGGGGTCACTTAGAAATGTCCTTGTTTTTGAAAAAAAAAGCATATTTTTTGTCCATTAAAATAACATCAAATTAATCAGAAATACAGTGTAGACATTGGTAATGTTGTAAATGACTATTGTAGCAGGAAACGGCTGATTTTTTATGGAATATCTACATACTGTAGTCGTACAGAGGCCCGTTATCAGCAACCATCACTCCTATGTTCCAATGGCACGTTGTGTTAGCTAATCCAAGTTTATCATTTTAAAAGGCTAATTTATCATTAGAAAACCCTTTTGCAATTATGTTAGCACAGCTGAAAACTGATGTTGTCACGATCATTATAATGAGTGGACCAAGATGCAGCGTGGTATGGTTCCATCCTCTTCATTATAAAGTGAAACTCAAAGAAAAAAATAAATGCAAAACGAAACGTGACGCTGCAATAGTGCTCACAGGAAACTATACATAGTCAAGATCCCACAAAGCACAAAGGGGAAATGGCTGCCTAAATATGATCCCCAATCAGAGACAACGATAAACAGCTGCCTCTGATTGGGAACCATACCAGGCAGACATAGAAATATAATCACCTAGATGTCCCACCCTAGTCACACCCCGACCTAACCAACATAGAGAATAAAAAGCTCTCTATGGTCAGGGCGTGACAGATGTTCTGATTAAAGAAGCAATAAAACTGTCTTTCTTTAGACTAGTTGAGTATCTGGAGCATCAGCATTTGTGGGTTCGATTACAGCTCAAAATGGCCAGAAACAAATAACTTTCTTCTGAAACTCGTCAGTCTGTTCTTGTTCTGAGAAATGAAGGCTATTCCATGCGAGAAATTGCCAAGAAACTGAAGATCTGGTACAACGCTGTGTACTACTCCCTTCACAGAACAGCGCAAACTGGTTCTAACCAGAATAGAAAAGGAGTGGGAGGCCTCGGTACACAACTGAGAAAGAGGGACAAGTACATTCGGCGACTCCGGGATGCTGGCCTTCTAGGCAGAGTTGCAAAGAAAAAGCCATATCTCAGACTGGCCAATAAAAATAAAATATTAAGATGGGCAAAAGAACACAGACACTGGACAGAGGAACTCTGCCTAGAAGGCCAGCACCCCGGCGTCACTAGTATATCAGTCTAGAAGTTCCTCTGTCCAGTGTCTGTGTTCTTTTCAATTAGCCTTTTAAAATTATAAACTTGGATTAGCTTACACAACGTGCAATTGGAACAGGAGTGATGGTTGCTGATATAGGGCCTCTGTACGCCTATGTAGATATTTAATAAAAAAGCTGTCGTTTCCAGCTACAATCGTCATTTACAACATTAACAATGTCTACACTATTTCTGATCAATTTGGGGACAAAAATGATTTTCTTTCAAAAACAAGGACACTTCTAAGTGACCACAAACTATTGAACGGTAGTGTGCATCATTCTTAGATGAGAAGAAGTTTGGAACAACCAAGACTCTTCCTAGAGCTGGCTACCCAGCCTAACTGAGCAATCGGGGGAGAAGGGCCTTGATCAAGGAGGTGACCAAGAACCCGTTGAAAACCTGCTCCAGATCGCTCAGGACCTCAGAATTGGGTGAAGGTTCACCTTCCAACAGGATAACAACCCTAACCACACAGCCAAGACAACGCATGTGTGTCTTCGGGACAAGTCTCTGAATTGTCCTTGAGTGGTTCAGCCAAAGCCTGGACTTGAACCCGATAGAACATCTCTCGAGAGACCTGAAAAAAAGCTGTGCACTGACACTCCCCATCCAACCTGACAGAGCTTGAATGAATCTACAGAGAATAATGGGATAAATTCCCCAAATACAGGTGTGCCAAGCTTGTCATACCGAAGAAGTCATACCGAAGAAGACTTGAGGCTATAATCGCTGCCAAAGGTGCTTCAATAAAGTACTGAGTAAAGTGTCTGAATACTTATGTAAATGTGATATTTGATTTTTTCCGGGCATTTCTCAGACAACGTCTGGCGTGTTCGTCCTGGACGACTGGGGGCTCACCCCCATTGATGCGCCGGGCAGTCCGCATCACCCTCTATAGGACCTTCCGGTTGATGACGGTGCAGTTGCCATACCAGATGGTGATACAACCAAATATAATTGTATTTGTCACATGCTTCGTAAACAACAGGTGTAGATTAACAGTGAAATACTTACTTTACAGTGCATCCCAACAATGTAAAAAAATGTATAATAATTATAGAAAATGTATAAAAATAATAACCAATCAGGATGATTGGAGGGGACTATGGAACGCTGAGCTGTAGTCGATGAACAGCATCCTCACATAGGTATACATTCCTCTTTTCTAGGTGGGAGAGGGTAGTGTGGAGCAGTGATGGTGGGTAACCGTTTAAGATTAGGCTGGACACATTTTTTTTTGGGGGGGGGGGCATTGCCTTATTTCTATTACATCATAATGGGTGACTGTCATTCATACAGTATTTCATTCACCCAGCTCAATGTAACAGCGATAGGTTTAGGCTACAACATGATACTCCAGTGTTCCCTACACCCATCATGAGAATGCTACAACCTAGCCTACTAATGGAAGTTTACAATGTAGGTGCACAGGTCGAGGTCATTTTTTAAATAATCAAGGTGAAAGACAGTGACATATTCAATACCGCCTTGCACATTCTTGCCTCCATCTAACTGATCTGGGTGTAATCATTAGTCCAAATAGTTGCAAATGAGAGTTTCTATTGGACAAATTCAGGTATGTTTATCCCTGTTTCGTTCCACCACACACAGCCTACATCATTGTCACCATATTAATATCATAGTCAACCTAGCTACTAGAACTAATAGATTAGTGAACCCGCTATAATCATGCAGTACAGTGTAAAGCAAGCAGTTTAGCAGTTACACCGCAGGCCCTGGTAGCAATAAATTAATAAAACCAAAAGCTTACCTTGACTTGGAAGAGTTCCAGTGTTGGATAGTCATAACCAGCTAGCTAACATAGCATACATCTCTGTTTGAGCTGGTGTTTGAGTAGGCTAAACTAGCTAGCTCCATTAGCTAGCTAAGTAAGTGAAAGTGATTTTTTTTTAAATATAATTATAGTTCGCTCTCTCTCTCGCTTGCTTTTCCTTCATTTTTGAATAAAATAATTTGTTCAAAACTCTTTTTGAGTCAACTACTCACCACATTTTATGGACTGCAGTTCTAGCTAGCTGTAGCTTATGCCTTCTGTAATAGATTCATTCTATGATCCTTTGATTCGGTGGACAATGGCAGTTCATGCTGCAAGAACCCTGATAGGTTGGAGGACGTCCTCCGGAATTTGTCATAATTACTGTGTAAGTCTATGGAAGGGGGTGAGAACCATAAGCCTCCTAGGCTTTGTATTGAAGTCAACATAAGCGAGCTGTTCTCCAGCTACACCATGGTGCTAACCTACAGAGTGGTGTTGAGGCTACTGTAGACCTTCATTGCAAAACAGTGTGTTTTAATCAATTATTTGGTGATGTGAATTTAGTTTAGTTTTATCTAAAAAGGATAACATTAATGTTTTACTATGTTTATTTTATAAAATTCACTGAGGATGGTCCTCCCCTTCCTCCTCTGAGGAGTCTCTACAAGTGTGGAGTGCAATTGAGATTGGTCAGCTGTCTATCTGTTGAAACTGTATGCAAATTGGAGTGGGTCCAGGGTGTCTTGGATGATGGAGTTGATGTGTGCCATGACCTGCCTTTCAAAGCACTTCCTGATTACAGATGTGAGTGCTACAGGGCTGTAGTCATTGTGGCATGACCTGCCTTTCAAAGCACTTCCTGATTACAGATGTGAGTGCTACAGGGCTGTAGTCATTGTGCCATGACCTGCCTTTCAAAGCACTTCCTGATTACAGATGTGAGTGCTACAGGGCTGTAGTCATTGTGCCATGACCTGCCTTTCAAAGCACTTCCTGATTACAGATGTGAGTGCTACAGGGCTGTAGTCATTGTGGCATGACCTGCCTTTCAAAGCACTTCCTGATTACAGATGTGAGTGCTACAGGGCTGTAGTCATTGTGCCATGACCTGCCTTTCAAAGCACTTCCTGATTACAGATGTGAGTGCTACAGGGCTGTAGTCATTGTGGCAAGATGCCTTACAGTTTTTGAGAACAGGAATGATGCAGTAACAGGAAATGTGAATTATTATGTGGATTTTAATTAATGGACATTTTTCAAAAGGGCAATTCAAGTCTGACATTTTAAAGTGGAAACTACAAACTTGTAAGCCTTTTTAAACCTTTTGCATTTCCTGCTGTAGAAAATTCAGTGATCAAATTAAGATACAACATATTTGTTTTTTACAGAACACAGATGTGCTATTGTCACATACACCAGATGGGTGCAGTGAAATGTGTTGTTAGCCTCTTAAGGATCCGCCTCTACTCGCTGTTTATTATCTATGCATAGTCACTTTACCCCTACCTACATGTACAGCACCAGTCAAAAGTTTGGACACACATAATCATTCAAGGGGTTTTCTTTATTTTTACTGTTTTCTACATTGTAGAATAATAGTGAAGACATAAAAACTATAAAATAACACATATGGAATCATGTAGTAACCAAAAAAGTGTTAATACAGGGTCATCCATAGTAGTACAGCACCCCTGGAGCAAAATATGCTTAAATGTCTTGCTCAAGGGCAACTCAACAGATTGTTTCAACTTGTCAGCTCGGGTATTTGAACCATTGACCTTTTGGTTACTGGCCCAAAGCTCTAACCGCTAGACTACCTGCCTGCCACACTTATGCCGTGTAGAGAACATTCACAAAACATCAGAACATATAGGCTAAGCAAGCTGGTAACAAAATGGTTGACTGATTAGAAGACACGGGAAAAGCAGAAAAGTACTCAATGTTTGCCTCAAAATGCAAATTAAAAGTATTTCCATCTCAAATTCAATGTTCCACACAAATTGTGCATCTAGTTTAGTTCTCCAGGGAAGTTTAGCCTGGAGCATCAATTAGTCATGTAAAAGTAACACAATCTCACTCAGAGTATTCAGTGTCTAGGAAAGAGGTGAAATCACGCATCTCCTCTCCAGAAATCCTGATGTGAGGTGAAGTCTCCACCCTGACCTACTTACTGACTTTACCAACTTTGGGTGGATTGTTTTATTAATCTCTGACACAGACAAGCAGAGGAATGTAGGATGAAAAAGTCCCTGTCACTTCCCATTAAAAAAGTGCATCTATCCTCCACACTGTCTCCAGGTAGGCAGCCTAATTCCGTGCTTGACTCATCAGTAGACGTTAGAACACACTCTGTCGTCAAGATCTGTCTGTTAAAAAGCTAATGAGTGCTGTAATCTACAAGACAAAAAAATGTTATTTTTATTTCCTCTGATCTAAAGGATAGGAAGCATGAGTTTTTACTCACCAATGTAACAACACAGTGTGGTCAAAGACTTAGCAACTTAGTTGTAGTCACCATCTGGTTACCTATAAATCCAAATATAGTAATGTTTTGGGGTTATTACATATTTATTAACTTATTTCCAGATATCTTCTGAACTACCCACAATGCACTATTTCTCAACGTCATATGGAGGATCTACTCTGTGCTACCGAGTTCGTATGTTAGCTCGGTAGCGAGCTCAAGCTGGCTAACGTTAGCCACTAGCCATACTAGCATGTAATTAATTTGTATCCGCTGCTGATAAAATGCTGTGGTTAGGGTACCTGTGTATTGTGCTCTGGACCATTCTTTGATTACAGTGTTCCACAATACGATGGCATCCATACACTCTTGGCTGGATGTAAAGTTTCCATCAACGGGGAAACCAATTTGGCAAATTTTCCCCTCCACTTATTTGATTTGTGGTTCATGCGGCTTTTTCAGCTCTTCTAAGGCTTTGGTAACATTCTCTCCTTCAGCCCCTCCCTTGACAGGAGTCTTCGGGCCTCCGGACGCCGTATCAGTTATTATTGTCTCGGTTTTTAGGTTTCTGAACCCACGGTTCTATAAACGAATTTCCAGAGATAGTGATACACTATAACTACTCTCCGGGGGAGTGGGTAAGTGCTTCATAATTTGGTCCTAACACTTTTGGTGCTGGACGACACTGTGAAGTATTCCAATTCCCCACGGGAGACTGAGAATGTGTAGCACAGGAAGAGGTTTCAGTCCAGTCTCTCAACTGGGCTTGCGGTAACAGTAAATATGACTGTTCCCGCCAACACTCGTTACCAAAATGATTCACAGTTGTCCTCCTATTTCCACCTAATCTTTCACGGTTCCTCACCTTGAAACAACGCTCTGATATCCGTTGGTTTTCAAACCATTTCGAACCATGGAGGGGGGCCCTCCAGAACTAACCGGCAAACTCCTTTCAAACCATTTCAAACCATGGAGGGGGGCCCTCCAGAACTAACCGGCAAACTCCTTTCAAACCATTTCGAACCATGGAGGGGGGCCCTCCAGAACTAACCGGCAAACTCCTTTCATCATACACATTTCCACTTACTGCCAATGTCTCGTCTTTAAACATAGACATCCCGGATAACTCCTATTCTCCACCAGACACACTTCCTGTCTTCGTCCTTCTACATTGACTTTTTCTCTACAACCTACCATACTAGTACACAAGCATGCCAATTTGTCCATACACTCACACTCTACACAGCCTCACATCCACCACGGCTGGGGATATCACCCACCTGGGACTTTCACCCCACCTATGGATCTCGCAGGGGACCAAATCTACTAGGGACTAACAGGGCTCCTTCCCTACACCGTGGGATCACCCACGAATATGGCAGGGGAAAACTCCCACTTGAGACCTATGCTAATGAGGAACCTACCCTACAATGTAAATTCACCTATGGATCTGGCAAGGGAACACCCCCACTCGGGACCTATCCTAATGGAACCTACCCTACACCATAGGTCTACGATCGGTCGTAACACAATGGGACTATTGAATAAACTCAGGCTTTCTAGGTCTGTATCCTAAAACTTGTATTCAGCCTATGACTGTCATCTCCCCAAGATGTCAGAAAGACTGGTAACAGGTGTATAAACTGTGCTTACCTTGTTTTTGGTGCCGGCTCCTGCTCCACTGATTCGGGCTCCCCAGTTCGACTGTAAATCATGGTGAATCCTGCCAACAACGTCAACTGCCAATGGTTCTGAACAAACAGAGTAAAACCTCAAACGGACGACTAGAAAAAGATCAAATCAGGTTTATTCTACTCACTGGATGCATCAGCTGCAAACACAACGTATATTTATACCTTCAGACTAGGCAGTCACCACCTTGCATGTCTGCGATAAACAATCCTATGTTGCTAGACAGGAACTCTGTTCCTCTTACTGGTGTTGTCATGGCCTGCCTAAGTCTAGGATCCTCATGGGCATGGAAGTGTGTGTGTATGAGATTTTAACAGTGCTGCCACTTTCACTTCCTAATGAACGAGGAAGAGCTCCGTTTTGTTTGTTTGAAAAATGTTGTTGTTTGAAAGTGTATTGGAAAGTTCTTGGTAGCTAGCTAGCTTCTTAGTTTGGAACCCGCGATGCAGCTGGCATCAGATGCTGGGACTGCTTGTACCTTTCCAGTGATCCTGCCGACCAAGGACGAATCGAAGGAGCTATTTGGCGTCGCAGCTAGCCAGCTGCATATCAAGCTAGCGGAGTTTTCATGAATGCAGCCCGCGACGTGGTTAGCCATTGTGGCCGGGATGCGGATTTTCCCGGGTTTGTGGCTGTCTAGATCCCTGCTGTTTGTTGTTTTCAATCTTCCCCGTGACCTGCCCTGTCTGGAACTGCGAGGAGTAAAAGCGTAACCAACGTTGCTAGCTACCATGACAAAGACCAAAGCTGGCGGGAGTACCGTTGAGGACAGTGGTGTCTCTATCACATGTGAAGGATCTTTTAAATGAACAAAAAGACAAAAGGAAAGCAGACCTGACCAGAGAGGTCCAGGACCTGATGAATAGTTTGCAGTTCTCCCAGGGTCAGCTCAATGACTTGAAACAGGAGAACGGCAAGATGACAGCAATCTGTAAGTCACTGAGAGAGGACATCAGTTCTGTGTGTGAATCCATGACAGATAATTTATATCGAGGGACAATCAAGGCGGAACAACATGGTTGTGGGCGGAATTGCAGAATCTCCACACAAGACCTGGACGGAGTCTGAGGACAAAGTGAGGGAAATTATCTCTGAGAAATTGAAGATGGACCACAGGAAGATTGAGGTGTAGCGCACCCACAGGACTGGAAAACCCACCACCGGCCCAGGTGATAGGCCCAGGCCAATATTAGTCAAGTTCCTGAGGTTCAAGAACAAAGTTTTTGAGAGGAATGTATATCTTCCTCAACGAGGACTATCCTGAAGCTGTGCGCCAGAAGAGGAAAGAACTGATCCCAGCCATGAAAGCTGCCAGAGAACGTGAAGACATTGCTTACATCCGCTATGACAGGCTCATTGTCCACCCACCCTCCCAGAAGCCTGGAACGGATGAGAGAGCCAAGCCTAAAGGTTCGTAGCTTCAACCCCGCAGCACACACACACACACACACACACACACATACACACACATACACACACACACACACACACACACACACACACACACACACACACACACACACACACACACACACACACACACACACACACACACACACACACACACACACACACACCTATAATTAATGGACTGCTGAATGTATATAGGTTTTTCTTGCTTTGTTTGCTCTTTTCAGTATAATGTCTATCTCTGAAAAGCTACCCAGGACAGGACTGAAAACAGCCCATATAAATATATGTAACCTTAGAAATAAGGTTCATGAAATCAATAACTAGCTAACATCAGAACATTCATATATTAGCCATTTCTGAGACTCACTTAGATCATTCATTTGATGATACATCAGTAACAGTACAAGGATATAACATTATAGAAGAGACATAAATGCTTATCGGGGAGGTGTTGCTGTATATATTCAGAGCCATATCCTTGTAATGCTTAGAGAAGATCTTATTGTCAAGTGTTATTGAAGTGTTGTGGTTGCAGGTTCACTTGGCATATCTAAGCCTTTTCTTTTGGGGTGTTGCTATAAGCCACCAAGTGCTAACAGACAGTATCTAAATAATATGTGTGAAATGCTTGATTGTGTATGTGATGTAAACAGAGAGGTCTACTTTCTTGAGGACCTGAATATTGACTGGTTTTCATCAAGCTGTCCGCTCAAGAGGAAGCTTCTCACTGTAATCAGTGCCTGTAATCTGGTTCAGGTTATTAATCAACCTACCAGGGTGTTTACAAACACTTCAGGATCAAGATCCTCCACATGTATTGATCACATTTTGAACTTTGTTCTAAAGCTGTATCCGTACCCATTGGATGCAGTGATCACAATAAAGTGGCTATATCCAGGAAAGCCAAAGTTCCAACAGCTGGGCCTAAAATAGTGTATAAGAGATCATACAAAAGATTTTGTTGTGACTTATGTGGATGATGTTAAAAATATTTGTTGATCTGATGTGATTAATGAGGAGCATCCAGACGCACTTGATGAATTTATGAAATTGCTTCTTCCAATTATTGATAAACATGCACCTGTTAAGAAACTGACTGTTAGAACTGTTAAGGCTCCATGGATTGATGAGGAATTGACAAACTGTATGGTTGAAAGAGATGGGGCAAAGGGAGTGGCTAATAAGTCTGGCTGCACATCTGACTGGCTTACTTACTGCAAATTGAGAAATTATGTGATTAAACTCAACAAAAAGAAGAAGAAACTTTATTATGAAGCCAAGATCAATGATATAAAGAATGATGGGGGAAAAAATGAAATTATTGGCAGAAAGACAAATTCAACTCCATCTTTCATCGAATCAGATGGCTTATTCATCACAAAACCATTTGATGTTACCAATTATTTTAATGATTATTTCACTGGCAAACAGGCAGGAAATGCCAACAACAAACAGTGAGCAATTGTATTCATGCATAAAAAAACTAATAATGAAAGAAAAGCATTGCAAGTTTGAATTTTGTAAAGTTAGTGTGGGAGAGGTGGAAAAATTGTTATCGATCAATAATGACAAACCTCCTGGCATTGACAACTTAGATGGAAAGCTACTGAGGATGATCGCTGACTCTATAGCCACTCCTATCTGTCATATTTTTATTCTGAGCCCTAGAGGAAAGTCTTTGTCCTCAGCCCTGGAGGGAAGCCAAAGTAATTCCGCTACCCAAGAGTGGTAAAGCGGCCTTTACTGGTTCTAACAGCAGACCTATAAGCTTGTTGCCAGCTCTTAGCAAACTTTTGGAAAAAATTGTGTTTGACAAAATACAATGCTATTTCTCTGTAAACAAATTAACAACAGACATTCAGCATGCTTATAGAGAAGGACACTCAACATGTACTGCACAAATGACTGATGATTGCACAAATGATTGTGGGAGCTGTACTGTTAGATTTCAGTGCAGCCTTTGATATCACTGACCATAACCTGTTGTTGAAAAAACGTATGTATTATAGCTTTTTAACCTCTGCCATATCGTGGATTCAGAGCTATCTATCTAATAGAACTCAGAAGGTTTTCTTTGATGGAAGCTTCTCTAATGTCAAACATGTAAAGTGTGGTGTACCGCAGGGCAGCTCTCTAGGCCCTCTACTCTTTTCTATTTTTACCAATGACCTGCCACTGGCATTAAACAAAGCATCTGTATCCATTTATGCTGATGATTCAACCATATACGCATCAGCAACCACAGCTAATGAAATCACTGAAACCCTTAACAAAGAGTTGCAGTCTGTTTTGGAATTGGTGGCCAGTAATAAATTGGTCCTGAACATCTAAAACTAAGAGCATTGTATTTGGTACTAATCATTCCTTAAGTGCTAGACCTCAGCTGAATCTGGTAATGAATGGTGTGTCTGTTGAAAAAGTTGAGGAGACTAAATTATTTGGAGTTACCTTAGATTGTAAACTGTCACGGTCAAAACATATAGTTGTAAAGATGGGGAGAGGTCTGGCCGTAATAAAGAGATGCTCTGCTTTTTTGACACCACACTCCACAAAGCAAGTTCTGCAGGCTCTAGTTTTGTCTAATCTTGATTATTGTCCAGTTGCGTGGTATAATGTTGTAAGGAAAGACCTAGTTAAGCTGCAGAGCGGCACGTTTTGAGCGGCACGTTTTGCTCTTAATTGTAATCAGAGGGCTGATATAAATACTATGCATGCCAGTCTCTCTTGGCTAAGAGTTGAGGAGAGACTGACTGCATCACTTCTTATTTTTATAAGAAACAATAATATGTTGAAAATCCAAAATTGTTTGCATAGTCAACCTACACACAGCTCTGTCACACACACTTATCCCACCAGACATGCCACCAGGGGTCTTTTCCCAGTCCCCAAATCCAGAACAAATTCAAGAAAGCGTACAGTATTATATAGAGCCCTTATTGCATGGAACTTCCTTCCATCTCATATTGCTCAAATAAACAGCAAACCTGGTTTCACAAAACAGATAAAGCAACACCTTGTGGCACAACGCCTCTCCCCTATTTGACCTAGATAGTTGGTGTGTATGTATTGATATGTAGGCTACGTGTGCCTTTTTTTAAATGTATGCAGTTCTGTCCTTGAGCTGTTCTTGTCTATTGATGTTCTGTATTATGTAATTCTGTATTATGTTTCATGTTTTGTGTGGACCCCAGGAAGAGTAGCTTCTGCTTTTGCAACAGCTAATGGGGATCCTAATAAAATACCAAAGTACCAAATAGAACTGTAGTCAGATGGTCTTCGGGATGGACCCTTCTGGCCCCCCTTCCAGTGTTGTCTTCTCTCTTCAACTGTTGACCCTATCTCACGTTGAGTTCCACATCCCTTCTTGTCCTCGTTCCACAGAAACGGGCCTGCCTTATCAGGAAATGAGACAAGACTGTTGCTCTTCACCTTTTTCCTCTTAAATATTAATATTCCACAATAATATGTTTGAACAGAATATTAACTTACTGCACATCCCCTTGTCTCACTCAGGAACTTTCCATACACACAATTCCTATTCACCCTTCATTGGCCCATAATATATACATTACTTATGTAAAGTAATCTGTACATTCTAATATGGTGACAGGAATAAGTATATTTCTAGGCAGAATCCAACAGCACATGTGTATGAAACTGCAAGCAAAAATGTGGTCATATGCTGAAATGTGCCTTACTGACAGGCTGTCACCTGCTTTTTTACTAAGCCTTGAGGTGATACCACTTGTTGAGCTATAATAAAAACTAGAGAAAGCCTCCAAGATGGTTGACCGTTGCTTTCAACGTAATCTACTCACGATCGCATACGCCAATTCATGGGGGCTTACGTCTTGCTAGTTCCGGTTTCAGGAGCCAATTAGTACATGCCCACAAGTACTGGAGCCCAGCCGAGCCCAGTGTGCGCAAGAGCGAACACATGCATTCCAGCTCAAACTAGAGCGGGTTGTGGATCTTGATTAGTAGGGAGGGGAAATCTGCAGGCATGAAGCACCAGCACACAACACTGACACAACCACAGGAAACATGAAGAAAATGTTGTCTGCAAGTAAATTATTCAGGACTAAGAGAACTGTGCTCTAACTTGCTCTATATGTGCACCTCAGCAGACAGTTGTATGATCAGTGGTGTGTATTCATGGATGCCAAGGGAAGCCAGGATTCCCCAAATATTTGACCAATAAAAATTATTACAAAATATATCTTTCATCCATATCTGTGTTTTCATAATTTCCGAGCGAGGGAAACAGTATATGTTGCCCATATATCTCAGTATATGTTGCCCATATATCTCAGTATATGTTGCCCATATATTTCAGTATATGTTGCCCATATATTTCAGTATATGTTGCCCATATATCTCAGTATATGTTGCCCATATATTTCAGTATATGTTGCCCATATATTTCAGTATATGTTGCCCATATATTTCAGTATATGTTGCCCATATATTTCAGTATATGTTGCCCATATATCTCAGTATATGTTGCCCATATATCTCAGTATATGTTGCACATCATTTATTTAAATAATAAGCCAATCTGCATTCAGCTGAGGTCATCTGTGGGTTGTCCTGGTGCAGCAAAACACCCCCCCCCAGGGAGGCCAGTTTGGATTTGGCTTCACACAAATCAAAACACCCCCCTAGGGAGGCCAGTTTGGATTTGGCTTCACAAAAATCCAATCATATCCTAAACAAAACGTAATTTTTGTTTCTGGCCTGCTTGTGTTGATGTCCTGCATTAGCTAGCTTACTAAATCGGCGCTTTCCTGATGATCTAACCATGAATGAATATGTTGTGCCACCTGCCTGAGACGATTTAAGTTCAATATGTAGCCTAGATTTAGCCTACCCTTTAACACTCATGTTAACTTGCTAGCTAACTTAGCTGGTTCATTGTTGCCCATGCCAGGAAGTTAGGCAAGCAGGCATTTTACCAACAAAAACTAAAATCTTACTGTATGACAGAGCCATAGACCATTTTGCCACATGAAAGAGAGGAGGATGGCTTTGGCATTCAACTAGTGTACAAGTAGGATGAGTCCCACATTTCTTTTTACTTGCATGCACACACACACACACACACACACACACACACACACACACACACACACACACACACACACACACACACACACACACACACACACACACACACACACACACACACACACACACACACACACACACACACACACACACACACACAAATCAGTACCATGGACATCCACATGATATTTAGCAACATTGATTGGACTAAATCGTTTTTGATATCTTTAAGTTTATCCTATCCTTACCAGTCTCTCAGTCCCTGCCGCTGAAAATCTTCCCCATAGCATGATGCTACCACCACAATGCTTCACGATAGGGATGGTGTTAGACAGGTGGTGAGTTGTGCATGGTTTTAACCAGACATAGCGCTTTGCATTCAGGTCAAAGAGTTTACATTTTTGTCTTATCAGACCACAGAATATTTTGCCTTATGATCTCAGTCTTTCACGTGACTGTTTGAAAACTTCAGGCGTGCTGTCATGTGCCTTTTTTCTCAGGAGTGGCTTCCGTCTGGCCACTCTCCCATAAGACCAGATTGGTGAAGTGCTTCAGACTGTTGTCCTTCTGGCAGGTTATCCCATCTCCGCCAAGGAACTCTGTAGTTCAGTCAGAGTGGTCATTGGGTTCTTGGTCACCTCCCTGATCAAGGTCCTTCTCGCCCAGCTGCTCAGTTTGGTCGGACGGCCAGCTCTAGGCAGAGTCTGGGTAGTTCCATATTTTTTCAATATCCCGATGTTGGAGACCACTGTGCTCTTGGAAACTTTCAACACGTTCACAATTGTTTTATACCCTTCCACAGATATATTCCTCTTTACAATCTCAGAGATCTATGGACAGTTCCTTGGACTTCATGGTATAGTTTCTGCTCTGACATGCACTGTTAACTGTGGGAACTCATATAGACAGGTGTGTTTTTTCCCAAATCATGTCCAATCAATTGAATTGGCCACAGGTGGACTCCAGTCAAGTTGTATTAACATCTTATCAAAGGAAATTTGATGCACCTGTGCTCAATTTCGAGTGTCATAGCAAAGGGTCTGAATACTTATGTAAATAAGGTATTTCTGTTTTTATTTTGAATAAAACCTGTGTTCGCTTTGTCACTATGGGGTATTGTGTGTAGATTGACATGGGAAAAAATGTATTTAATCCATTTCAGAATAACGCTGTAACGTAACAAAATGTGGAAAAAGTCAAGGGGTCTGAATACTTTCCCAATGCACTGTAAACAGGGTAACACTCCTTATAGTGTGTGTGTGTGTGATGTCCTCTTACCCGTCAAGTAGGAAGTAGCAGTGCCAACACTGAGGGAGGTCTATTAACCTGAGCTACGGTGCACACGGCTATGGCCCGTGATGTGATCAGGCAAAAGCAGTGAGGGACGAACGCCCTTCTCAAATGGAACAGTAACCTGTATCACTTGGTCACGTTGTCAACAAGGCAGCATGGTGCATCGTCCAGAAACATACAACATCTCTTTTCAAGAAAATATATATTGGAATTTTCTAACTAGTTTTCATTGGGATGGCAGAGAAAGTGTTTTTATCAAAATCAATCACTTACGCATGTGAAAAAACAAAATCCTACTCATTACTTTATGTGTTTAAACTTTTGTTTTGAGCCGACTTTGTTGTCGGCCAGAGCGGGGTTCCTGGCTCATGCCCGGGAGGCAGCCTGGTTCCAAATCGAATGCAATCATCTTTCAGCCGGTGCAAAACATGCCTACATGGGCTCCCAGGAGAGATTAATCAAAGTCCCTCGCTGCCAAATGGCTGAGATGTCCTCCAATGAGTCCACCGTCCTCTCCAACCCAAACGCCTCCAGTGTCTCCAGATTCAGAGACAGGAAAGAGAAACACAAACAGTAAACACAGACTTAGATGTCCAACTCTCAGAGTCTTCCCCCATCTCAAACTTCCTCCTCCACCTGTGTCTTTCGCCTCCCTCCTGGTAGAATTGAACCGCTAGCGGCAAAAAGAGCTAGATTTACTACTGAAAGACCAACATATATCACTTTTGCAACGAACTGTCAAAATGAAGACCAGAAATGACGTGTTTCACTTTGACTAAGCCTAAAACATCTGTTTTTTTGTTTTTTTATGTATTCATATATATATATATTATTTTTTGTATTCATGAAAGTTGCTCTTTAAATATTCTAAATATGTATTTATTGTTTAAACAATTATTTGTATGTTTGTATGTTTTATGTAAATTATTTTCATATGTGACCTAAAAAATGTTACTACATTTCCCAGACGCTCTCATCCAGAGAGACTAGGGTTACGTGCCTTGCTCAAGGGTAGATCTCTTTCCTTGCTCAAGGGAACTTGTTCTCAACACCTGGTTAAATAAAGGTGAAATAAAATAATTATAAATAAAAGAACATAAGAAGGATTTTTCAAGTTGGCTCGGTGGATTCAAACCAGCAAACTTTTGGTTACTGGCCCAACTGTACCGGTTTCCTTCCAGGGGTGAAGGAGAGGACCAAAGTGCAGCGCGGCTAGTGTTAAACATGTTTAATAAAGAACAAGTAAAACACTACAAACAACAATACAAAATAACACATGTGCAAAAACCGACACAGACCTATCTGGTGCAGACAATCACAGAGACAGGAAACAAACACCCACAAAATCCCAACACAAAACAAGCCTCCTATATATGATTCTCAATCAGGGACAACGATTACCATCTGCCTCTGATTGAGAACCATATTAGGCTGGACATAGAAACAGACAAACTAGACACACAACATAGAATTCCCACCCAGCTCACGTCCTGACCAACTAAACACATACAAAACAACAGAAAACAGGTCAGGAACGTGACAGAACCCCCCCCTCAAGGTGCGAACTCCGGGCGCACCACTAAAACTCAAGGGGAGGGTCTGGGTGGGCATCTGTCCGCGGTGGCGGCTCCGGCGCAGGACGAGGACACCACTCCACCACTGTCTTTGTCCCCCTCCTTAGCGTCCTTTGAGTGGCGACCCTCGCCCACGACCTTGGCCTAAGAATCCTCCCCAAGGCCCCCACATGATTTAGGAGGTAGCTCAGGACAGAGAGGTAGCTCAGGACAGAGAGGTAGCTCAGGACAGAGAGGTAGCTCAGGACAGAGAGGTAGCTCAGGACAGAGGGGCAGCTCAGGACAGAGAGGTAGCTCAGGACTGAGTGGCAGCTCCGGACTGAGTGGCAGCTCCGGACTGAGTGGCAGCTCCGGACTGAGTGGCAGCTCATGACTGTAGGGCAGCTCATGACTGTAGGGCAGCTCATGACTGGAGGGCAGCTCATGACTGGAGGGCAGCTCATGACTGGAGGGCAGCTCATGACTGGAGGGCAGCTCATGACTGGAGGGCAGCTCATGACTGTAGGGCAGCTCATGACTGTAGGGCAGCTCTGGCAGCTCCTGACTGGCTGGCGTCTCTGGCAGCTCCTGACTGGCTGGCGTCTCTGGCAGCTCCTGACTGGCTGGCGTCTCTGGCAGCTCCTGACTGGCTGGCGTCTCTGGCAGCTCCTGACTGGCTGGCGTCTCTGGCAGCTCCTGACTGACGGACGGCTCTAGCGGCTCCTGACTGACGGACGGCTCTAATGGCTCGGGACAGACGGGCGGCTCTAATGGCTCGTGGCAGACGGATGACTCAGATGGCGCTGGGCAGACAGATGGCTCAGATGGCGCTAGGCAGACAGATGGCTCAGACGGCGCTGGGCAGACGGATGGCTCAGATGGCGCTGGGCAGACGGATGGCTCAGACGGCGCTGGGCAGACGGATGACTCTGGCCGGCTGAGACGCACAATAGGCCTGATGCGTGGTGCCGGAACTGGAGGTACCGGGCTGAGGGCACGCACCTCAGGGCGAGTGCGGGGAGGAGGAACAGGGCTCTGGAGATGCACTGGAAGCCTGGTGCGTGGTGTAGGCACTGGTGGTACTGGTCTGGGGCGGGAAGGTGGCGCTGGATATACCGGACCGTGAAGGAGGACACGCGCTCTTGAGCACCGAGCCTCTCCAACCTTACCAGGTTGAATGGTCCCCGTAGCCCTGCCAGTGCGGCGAGGTGGAATAACCCGCACTGGGCTATGCAGGCGAACCGGGGACACCACCTGTAAGGCTGGTGCCATGTACGCCGGCCCGAGGAGACGTACTGGAGGCCAGATACGTTGGGCCGGCTTCATGACATCCGGCTCGATGCCCAACCTAGCCCTCCCAGTGCGGCAAGGTGGAATAGCCCGCACTGGGCTAAGCACGCGTACTGGGGACACCGTGCGCTTTACCGCATAACACGGTGTCTGACCAGTACGACGCCCTCTCACTCCACGGTAAGCCCGGGGAGTTGGCTCAGGTATCCAACCCGGCTTCGCCACACTCCCCTTTTGACCCCCCCAATAAATTTTTGGGTGAGCCTCTCGGGTTTCCAGCCACTCTGCCTTGCAAGCGCCTCATAATGCCGCCTCTCCGCTTTTGATGCCTCCAGCTCCGCTTTGGGACGGCGACACTCCTCTGGCTCTGCCCAGGGTCCTTCTCCGTCCAGAATCTCCTCCCATGTCCATTCCTCCTTGTACCGCTGCTGCTGTTGCTGCTGCCCGTTGCCACGCTGCTTGGTCCGGGTTTGGTGGGTGTTTCTGTAACGGTTTTCTTCCAGGGGTGAAGGAGAGGACCAAAGTGCAGCGCGGCTAGTGTTAAACATGTTTAATAAAGAACAAGTAAAACACTACAAACAACAATACAAAATAACAAATGTGCAAAAACCGACACAGACCTATCTGGTGCAGACAATCACAGAGACAGGAAACAAACACCCACAAAATCCCAACACAAAACAAGCCTCCTATATATGATTCTCAATCAGGGACAACGATTACCATCTGCCTCTGATTGAGAACCATATTAGGCTGGACATAGAAACAGACAAACTAGACACACAACATAGAATTCCCACCCAGCTCACGTCCTGACCAACTAAACACATACAAAACAACAGAAAACAGGTCAGGAACGTGACAGAACCCCCCCCTCAAGGTGCGAACTCCGGGCGCACCCCTAAAACTCAAGGGGAGGGTCTGGGTGGGCATCTGTCCGCGGTGGCGGCTCCGGCGCAGGACGAGGACACCACTCCACCACTGTCTTTGTCCCCCTCCTTAGCGTCCTTTGAGTGGCGACCCTCGCCCACGACCTTGGCCTAAGAATCCTCCCCAAGGCCCCCACATGATTTAGGAGGTAGCTCAGGACAGAGAGGTAGCTCAGGACAGAGAGGTAGCTCAGGACAGAGAGGTAGCTCAGGACAGAGAGGTAGCTCAGGACTGAGTGGCAGCTCCGGACTGAGTGGCAGCTCCGGACTGAGTGGCAGCTCCGGACTGAGTGGCAGCTCCGGACTGAGTGGCAGCTCATGACTGTAGGGCAGCTCATGACTGTAGGGCAGCTCATGACTGGAGGGCAGCTCATGACTGGAGGGCAGCTCATGACTGGAGGGCAGCTCATGACTGTAGGGCAGCTCTGGCAGCTCCTGACTGGCTGGCGTCTCTGGCAGCTCCTGACTGGCTGGCGTCTCTGGCAGCTCCTGACTGGCTGGCGTCTCTGGCAGCTCCTGACTGGCTGGCGTCTCTGGCAGCTCCTGACTGGCTGGCGTCTCTGGCAGCTCCTGACTGACGGACGGCTCTAGCGGCTCCTGACTGACGGACGGCTCTAATGGCTCGGGACAGACGGGCGGCTCTAATGGCTCGTGGCAGACGGATGACTCAGATGGCGCTGGGCAGACAGATGGCTCAGATGGCGCTAGGCAGACAGATGGCTCAGACGGCGCTGGGCAGACGGATGGCTCAGATGGCGCTGGGCAGACGGATGGCTCAGACGGCGCTGGGCAGACGGATGACTCTGGCCGGCTGAGACGCACAATAGGCCTGATGCGTGGTGCCGGAACTGGAGGTACCGGGCTGAGGGCACGCACCTCAGGGCGAGTGCGGGGAGGAGGAACAGGGCTCTGGAGATGCACTGGAAGCCTGGTGCGTGGTGTAGGCACTGGTGGTACTGGTCTGGGGCGGGAAGGTGGCGCCGGATATACCGGACCGTGAAGGAGGACACGCGCTCTTGAGCACCGAGCCTCTCCAACCTTACCAGGTTGAATGGTCCCCGTAGCCCTGCCAGTGCGGCGAGGTGGAATAACCCGCACTGGGCTATGCAGGCGAACCGGGGACACCACCTGTAAGGCTGGTGCCATGTACGCCGGCCCGAGGAGACGTACTGGAGGCCAGATACGTTGGGCCGGCTTCATGACATCCGGCTCGATGCCCAACCTAGCCCTCCCAGTGCGGCAAGGTGGAATAGCCCGCACTGGGCTAAGCACGCGTACTGGGGACACCGTGCGCTTTACCGCATAACACGGTGTCTGACCAGTACGACGCCCTCTCACTCCACGGTAAGCCCGGGGAGTTGGCTCAGGTATCCAACCCGGCTTCGCCACACTCCCCTTTTGCCCCCCCCAAGAAATTTTTGGGTGAGCCTCTCGGGTTTCCAGCCACTCTGCCTTGCAAGCGCCTCATAATGCCGCCTCTCCGCTTTTGATGCCTCCAGCTCCGCTTTGGGACGGCGACACTCCTCTGGCTCTGCCCAGGGTCCTTCTCCGTCCAGAATCTCCTCCCATGTCCATTCCTCCTTGTACCGCTGCTGCTGTTGCTGCTGCCCGTTGCCACGCTGCTTGGTCCGGGTTTGGTGGGTGTTTCTGTAACGGTTTTCTTCCAGGGGTGAAGGAGAGGACCAAAGTGCAGCGCGGCTAGTGTTAAACATGTTTAATAAAGAACAAGTAAAACACTACAAACAACAATACAAAATAACAAATGTGCAAAAACCGACACAGACCTATCTGGTGCAGACAATCACAGAGACAGGAAACAAACACCCACAAAATCCCAACACAAAACAAGCCTCCTATATATGATTCTCAATCAGGGACAACGATTACCATCTGCCTCTGATTGAGAACCATATTAGGCTGGACATAGAAACAGACAAACTAGACACACAACATAGAATTCCCACCCAGCTCACGTCCTGACCAACTAAACACATACAAAACAACAGAAAACAGGTCAGGAACGTGACAGAACCCCCCCCTCAAGGTGCGAACTCCGGGCGCACCCCTAAAACTCAAGGGGAGGGTCTGGGTGGGCATCTGTCCGCGGTGGCGGCTCCGGCGCAGGACGAGGACACCACTCCACCACTGTCTTTGTCCCCCTCCTTAGCGTCCTTTGAGTGGCGACCCTCGCCCACGACCTTGGCCTAAGAATCCTCCCCAAGGCCCCCACATGATTTAGGAGGTAGCTCAGGACAGAGAGGTAGCTCAGGACAGAGAGGTAGCTCAGGACAGAGAGGTAGCTCAGGACAGAGAGGTAGCTCAGGACAGAGGGGCAGCTCAGGACAGAGAGGTAGCTCAGGACTGAGTGGCAGCTCCGGACTGAGTGGCAGCTCCGGACTGAGTGGCAACTCATGACTGTAGGGCAGCTCATGACTGTAGGGCAGCTCATGACTGTAGGGCAGCTCATGACTGGAGGGCAGCTCATGATTGGAGGGCAGCTCATGACTGGAGGGCAGCTCATGACTGGAGGGCAGCTCATGACTGTAGGGCAGCTCATGACTGTAGGGGAGCTCTGGCAGCTCCTGACTGGCTGGCGTCTCTAGCAGCTCCTGACTGGCTGGCGTCTCTGGCAGCTCCTGACTGGCTGGCGTCTCTGGCAGCTCCTGACTGGCTGGCGTCTCTGGCAGCTCCTGACTGACGGACGGCTCTAGCGGCTCCTGACTGACGGACGGCTCTAATGGCTCGGGACAGACGGGCGGCTCTAATGGCTCGTGGCAGACGGATGACTCAGATGGCGCTGGGCAGACAGATGGCTCAGATGGCGCTAGGCAGACAGATGGCTCAGACGGCGCTGGGCAGACGGATGGCTCAGATGGCGCTGGGCAGACGGATGGCTCAGACGGCGCTGGGCAGACGGATGACTCTGGCCGGCTGAGACGCACAATAGGCCTGATGCGTGGTGCCGGAACTGGAGGTACCGGGCTGAGGGCACGCACCTCAGGGCGAGTGCGGGGAGGAGGAACAGGGCTCTGGAGATGCACTGGAAGCCTGGTGCGTGGTGTAGGCACTGGTGGTACTGGTCTGGGGCGGGAAGGTGGCGCCAGATATACCGGACCGTGAAGGAGGACACGCGCTCTTGAGCACCGAGCCTCTCCAACCTTACCAGGTTGAATGGTCCCCGTAGCCCTGCCAGTGCGGCGAGGTGGAATAACCCGCACTGGGCTATGCAGGCGAACCGGGGACACCACCTGTAAGGCTGGTGCCATGTACGCCGGCCCGAGGAGACGTACTGGAGGCCAGATACGTTGGGCCGGCTTCATGACATCCGGCTCGATGCCCAACCTAGCCCTCCCAGTGCGGCAAGGTGGAATAGCCCGCACTGGGCTAAGCACGCGTACTGGGGACACCGTGCGCTTTACCGCATAACACGGTGTCTGACCAGTACGACGCCCTCTCACTCCACGGTAAGCCCGGGGAGTTGGCTCAGGTATCCAACCCGGCTTCGCCACACTCCCCTTTAGCCTCCCCCCAAGAAATTTTTGGGTGAGCCTCTCGGGTTTCCAGCCACTCTGCCTTGCAAGCGCCTCATAATGCCGCCTCTCCGCTTTTGATGCCTCCAGCTCCGCTTTGGGACGGTGACACTCCTCTGGCTCTGCCCAGGGTCCTTCTCCGTCCAGAATCTCCTCCCATGTCCATTCCTCCTTGTACCGCTGCTGCTGTTGCTGCTGCCCGTTGCCACGCTGCTTGGTCCGGGTTTGGTGGGTGTTTCTGTAACGGTTTTCTTCCAGGGGTGAAGGAGAGGACCAAAGTGCAGCGCGGCTAGTGTTAAACATGTTTAATAAAGAACAAGTGAAACACTACAAACAACAATACAAAATAACAAATGTGCAAAAACCGACACAGACCTATCTGGTGC
The DNA here is from genome assembly GCF_016432855.1 of Salvelinus namaycush. Taxonomy (NCBI): domain Eukaryota; kingdom Metazoa; phylum Chordata; class Actinopteri; order Salmoniformes; family Salmonidae; genus Salvelinus; species Salvelinus namaycush. The sequence goes on from NC_052315.1 coordinate 8,047,441, forward strand.
AGACAATCACAGAGACAGGAAACAAACACCCACAAAATCCCAACACAAAACAAGCCTCCTATATATGATTCTCAATCAGGGACAACGATTACCATCTGCCTCTGATTGAGAACCATATTAGGCTGGACATAGAAACAGACAAACTAGACACACAACATAGAATTCCCACCCAGCTCACGTCCTGACCAACTAAACACATACAAAACAACAGAAAACAGGTCAGGAACGTGACACCAACGCTCTTCACCGCTAGGCTACCTGCCGCCCCCACTACACTCTGTTGTTGTAGGAAGGTGTGTCTAATCCATAAAACTTCACAATATGTGATATGAAGCAATGAGAATCATTAGGTAATGACTTCATTCAAATTCTTTTAGAGATGCTCGATGAAGGATACTGATATGCATTTGAAGAAATATTTGATGCCTCATATCGCCTTTCCAGAAATTGCCAGAGCCCCACGTCGTGGCTCCAATATGTGGTTTAGGATTCTGTCGCTACGGTTACCTCTGTGGATCAGACAGTATATTGTTGTGCAATACTACGGCATGGTGAGATGGAATGATAAGGGGCTATCATCAAGATATAAGAAAAGTTACAAAAAACCTGTCACAAATGGATCCCGCTTCACACAGGCGTACACACACACACACACACACACACACACACACACACACACACACACACACACACACACACACACACACACACACACACACACACACACACACACACACACACACACACACACACACACACACACACACACACAAGCGCACACACCCAAACAGTCCTGCTGTACTGGAAGTGACCATCCTCTGTCTGAGGAAATTGCATTGCCTTTCTGAGAAAGCAATACGTATCTCGCCAATAATTGCCCATTCTGGCATAAACAAGATAGTCTGTGAAAAATGCAAATGCTTCACATTGTGCATTTCATTACAAGGGAAGGGACAGCTCTTTAATATTATGATAACAGTGAAAAAGGCTTCCCTCTCCGAACTGGAAGAAAAACAGTGGCATAAAGCAATTTGCATGCTGAATGTTC